>NC_090258.1:1354742-1448969 GCF_037325665.1 Littorina saxatilis | reverse complement strand
CTGCTAAGCTCTGAAGCTGTTCATTGCTTAACACCTTATCTGTATAGTAGAAAGCAATCAAATCAAGATAAGTAAGATTAATACTTCTTATTTCTGTTAATTATTTATATCTGCGTTAACAACAACATTTTGGTTTGACGTTTTCTTGTTTTTTTTATTGTGTTAGAATCCTTTTGAACAGCAATAAATACTCTGACTTCTTCAACATTTAATGGTCTCCAGTTGAGATTTATTCCTCTCATGAACAGTGTTTTTGGTTTCTTCCCTTTTCCTGACAACTATATCAAATATCATAGTTGCATTCTGCCCTATTGGAAGCTTGGGTATAAAATCGACAATGGTGTCAGCGTCCTTTTCAACACTTTGTTTTCTGTGAATGAGATAGTTGTTCTTATGGAAAGGTTTAACTGCAACTTCTCCCCTGCTGTTAAACGCAGGAACAAGGCTAACAATTAGTGGTTTAGCATTGATTGACTTACGGAATGTGTCGTCTTTTCAACAAGAGTGTATGGACTCACAAATTCAAACTTCATTTCCCAGTCAATCTTTTTATAACAGGACTAAGTACCCATTTTTTATTCTGATGTTTCCACATGTAGAATGTGTCATCGACAATTGGATCAGGTACATTAACATCACGGATTTGACCTAGTTTGAGGAATCTTGGTTTCTTTTCATCGTCGATTTCCTTTCTCTTGTAATGACCAGTGTCTGTAAACTCGAATGCATACACTGCACCAACTTCAGCATTGCTCTCAAAGTCGATAGCGTCTGCTAAATCTTTCAACTCTATAGTTGAACATGCAACAGGATAAGCTATTGTAGGTCCACTCGACATTTTAATACTCAATATTTTATGGAACTATTTCCAATGTAATGTTAAACAAACAATCAACTGGTTGTCCACTTTGATTTTTCAGATCAATGTGTAGGAATTCATGACACCCTTCCTCCAAGTCCTTGAACTGAAGTGTCTTAAATGTTGGCACGTGCATTTTACAAAAAGAGGCATCACTCGGTGGAAGAATCCTAAGCAGATCAGAACGCTGATCATTAAACAGATTATAGGATGTGTTAAGCTCTCTCATGTGAACAAACAGTACACTGTTAACATCCATGTCAATGGGACGTGTTCCCTTGTATATTTTTGTAATTCCAAGCATATCAAGGAGTTTGGTTGGAAACTCAACGTTTACTTCTCTAGTTTTGGGCATAGTAAGAGTAGCAATGAGACTTGCATGATTTAAACTCGCTGTAATACCTACTGGAGCAAACAATTCTTTCTCTAAAGTGCAGAAGTCATAGTAACCATCTTCTACAGAATGTGTTTTACCATTAATTCTAACCCAGTTGTTAGCCTTTTTTTTACTGATATTATACCAAGTAACCTTGTACATAATTTCATGCAGTGCAACTTTCATTCCTCCATTTTGATTGTTGATAGGGTTTGCAAGTTTAACTGGCACACCAGTCTTCACATTTGTTAGTGTGATAAACATTTTTTATTCAACAACAAAAATGATTCAGTATAAATTCAACAAAGACGTTAAATACAAAACTGGACCATATTACAATCCAAAGACTATTTCTTTCCATGAGTTGGACTTTGCTGTAACAGAAACAGAATCCATTCGCGTTAAAGTGCCTGACCCATTCCATTCTTACCTAAATCCCCCAATCAAAAATGATAGTGTTCCAAAGATGTGGAACTCTCACCCAATTCAGTTCTATCAGAATCAGTTAAACTTTGCAATATTCTGTGCAACCACAGGATGTGGAGTGTCCTATGCAGACCACATGAATAATTCAAACTTACTGACAAAGTGTGTGTACACATTTCACGTTTACTATCAGTGCAGGAGAATCTTGTCTGAACTTCAGGCACCAATGCCGCATGAAAAGAGCTGGAACCCATTCAACAATAGGATAAACATGAAAGTGTATGAGCGTCTCTGCAATGAATTCAATATAGATTTAAAGACCGACTTTAGGCAAAAGCAAGACAAAAACCATGGCATGGGAACACTATATTTATGGGGTGTCCACAGGAGGTATAATTTTGATTACTGGCCAGGTCATACATCTTTTTCTTCAAATGTGCAGGTACAGTTAGGATCAATAGAACAACAGCACCACAATGCATGGACTACTTTTATATTAGACACCGGCAAAGGTTTCACTGGATCAGGTGTTGAAAGGATCAATGAATCTATCCGAACATATGCGTGGTGCTTGCTAGGCTCGCAGGCACAGACACGATCAAACATAATGAGAACAAGCACAGGGTTTGGTGCACAGAAACAGTTGTTATCAAATTTAGAAGATGTCATAAACTCTGCAGTTGATCTGCCTTCCAGCATCAAAAGGTATCAAGACTCTCTCCGTTATGCAAGATCAAAAGTTGACTTTGCTGTTGGTAACGGCCTTTACATGTTACCTTCTGATCTCCAGCTGCAGATTGGAACAATAACAAATTATAACAATGAAATCATTATTGCTAGTGACACCCAGCCGCTTGGAAAGGGTGAAGAACTGAATTCAGAAATCAGAACGATGTTACAGCCATATCACAATGAACAGAAACAAAGCGTGACAAGTGAAGATCACGCTGCAGGTGAAGATCATTCTGTCACTAGTGATGATCAAGCTGTTAGTATTAGTGATGATCATGAATCGCAGAAGACTGCTCTAGTAATTGGTGGAGTGGGTGTAGGCTTACTTTTGCTTTATTCTCGTTAGCAGAACACCTGCAATTAAAACTATTAGAGTCCAGAGATGTTCAGCCATGAAACCAACAACTTTACCTGCAAAAGATAACAGCCAGCTAACAATTGAACCAATGATTCCTGGAAGTGCATCCAAAGCTTTTGCTGCTAGTTTCTTTAATAGTTCTGCAATGTGTTTGAGTTGTTTCTTTACCCATCCCGGATCAGATGGAGATGAAGGTGAAGGTGGAGGTGGAGGTGTGACAGTGCCACCTGTGAGTGTTAACACTAATGTGCTTATTGCAAATCCTAACGCAGTTAGTATACTAGCTATTGTGATTCCCTGCTCTCTGAAAAGCGTTCTAATTCTTTCAGCAAGAGTTGTGTCTTCGTAAAGGATTCTTTGAATTGTATTTTTTATTCTGCTGACCTGTGTTCTCAGTTGTTCTCTATTGTTACTTAGAACTTCTAACCTTATGGCTTTCTCCTCCTGCAAATCTTTTAAACGCTTAGAAATTCTGTTTTTTACTTCTTGTTCTAGGTTCAAATCATCAGCATCAGCAAGTTTTTGTTTCTCTTTGTTTATATCTTCATCCAGCTGACCTAGTTTTGACAGATTATTTGCTATTTCACCTCTGATGGTTTGTAGTGATTGATTAAGGGCTTCTATTTCTCTCATAGGTAATAGTTCATGTGGAGTCTTCAGTGAAGTTTCCTCAGAAAAAGAAGTCTCTATCTCTTGTATAAGTTGATCAGCCTCATCTGCAAGTTTATTAAGATCTTGCAATGGAACAGATTCTATTTGAGTAGCAGTTGGTAGTCCTAGTTCTGCTTGTTGAAGTAAGGAAACAACATGGGAAGATGATGACCGTGTGCTAGGCACAATATCTAATTGCCTAAGTCGATTAGCAGTAAGTTTTTGTTTTAGTGAAACTTTTGATAGAAACTTAGCAGGATTAGATTTATATGTAAGTTGGACTTTTTCTCCTTTATCGCTAGTTGTATATAAATGATTTGCTTCCATTTTGAACTGGTTTGGATCTAAAACATCAGGTTCTTCTCCTAAACTTTTGTAGAAATCTCTAACTTTACCTTCCAGAAGTTCATGTCGTGCCACCTCATAATGCAGTGAATGATGGTAGGGAACCAAAGGGATTGCTTCGCTCATGTCGTCCGCTGGCTCAAATAAATCTTCAAATCCACCTTCTGCCATTTGTAACTTATTTTTTATTTTGAAAATAAAAAAAGATGGCACAATCGTTCGGTTCTGTTCTTGATCCTTACAGAAGGCTGAAAGAACCTCTCGGGGTAAAAGGAATAAGGCAAACAGTTATAGTTACAAATAATCCTTCTACTATTGATCAGAATGAAATACTTACTGTTAGGTTTCCTAATCTAGGTAAGAACGATGTTATTGTACCAGGCACTGTAAGACTATCATTCAAATTAGAATTAGAATCTGGCTCAGATGAAAATAGGACTTTGGCTTATAATGTAGGAAGAGCAATTGTGAGGAAGATTACTGTCAAACTGGAAGGGCGGGAAGTGATGTCATTGAATAATGCAGATGTATTTTTAGTTTATGCAGATAATTGGTTGACTGACAATGAAAAGAAAAACAGAGTGTTTCAAGGGATTCAGTCAGACAATGGGATAAAAGTTAGAATAGGAGCAGGAGATAAAGCTGACAACAAAAAAGATAACGCTGTCAATGTTGCTTTTGGAAACAAATTTTGTATTCCACTTGACTTTGAACTCATAAATTCACATCCTCCCTTCTATCAAGGAGCATTGCGTGACAGGCTGTCATACGACCTGACTTTCAATAGTTATGATCGTGTTATGCTTTCACAAGACCCGGAAGCAAAGTATAAGGTGTCTGGAATTTCTTTAGAGTTTGATGTTGTAAACCATCCTGAACTGGCTAGACTTATAGAAAATCAGTACAGTTCTAAGCTGCCTATCTATTATGAAAGAGTGTTGAATCACAGTACACTTTCAAAAAGCCAGGCTGATCCAATCTGGAACATTAACTTGAATACACCAGCTAGGTCAATGAAGGGAATACTTATGTTGTTTGAGGAACCAAAAGATTCATATGAAAGGCAAATAGAAAAGTTTTACAATCCACTAATCAATAGAGTATATTGCACAATTGAAGGGCAGCCAAACCAAATATTTGCATCTGGCATGCTGCCATACCAACACTATGATGAAGCAAGAAAGTACTTTACTGGAGGAAGATTGAAAGACCCAACATCTGATCTTGTGGCTAAAGATCTACATTTACACGGTGTTGGCGTAGAAGATTTCTTGACAAATAAATATGCGTTATGGCTGGATCTCAGAACAACTGACGACAACAAACTGCATGGAAGTGGAAGGCGAATTGAAAACGGATCAGAAGGAATCACAATACAAATTGAAAAGGAAGTAGGGAGTAGTAGTAAATCAGTTAAGATCTACGTGTTTGTTGTGTCAGATGCGCAGTTAAACATCTCTGAAAGCAGATTACAGGATATTGTTTATTGAACGTGTTAAAATGAAGTATCTAGATTTTCTTCCAAAAGATCCACACTGTTCTTTGATTTGTGGGGCAACAGGTTGCGGCAAAACAAGATATGTTTTGGATTTATTACAGACTGTTTACATAAATCACTTTGAACACATAGTCATATTCTGTCCAACCATAAAGCATAACAGAACATACAAGGAGAGAAAATTCATATGGTCTGATCAAAATATATTTATTGTAAATCCTTCTGATCGTCTAAATGTTTGCTTGGAGCATTATTTCGATCTTTTTCAGAACACGCCAACACTGTTTATTATTGATGACTGTGCAGCAGAACGTGACATTGTTAGAAAGAAAAGTGCACTAGCAAAGCTTGCATTCAGTGGACGACATGCATTAATATCAGTTTGGATATTAACACAAAAATACAATGCAGTTCTGAAAGACTTTAGAGAGCAACTCAAAACAATAACATTGTTCTATTCAAAGGACCGTGACAGTTTTGAAGAGTGTCTTCGAGAAAATGATGTCATTGAAAACAAACAGGAGAGAGAAAGAATAAAGAATAATCTGAAATCTTCTAAGCACTCGAAACTGGTTTTAAAAACTGATCAACCAGTTCAGTATGTATGTTTGTAGAAATCCTTGCTAAGTTCTTGTCAAGTTCTTACTCAAGTTCTTGTCAAGTTCTTACTCAAGTTCTTGTCAAGTTCTTACTCAAGTTCTTGTCAAGTTCTTGTCAAGTTCTTACTCAAGTTCTTGTCAAGTGCTTGTTAAGTTCTTACTCAAGTTCCTACTCAAGTTCCTACCTAAGTTCTTACTCAAGTTTAATTACTAGATTTTAATTTTATTCTGCATCAAAATAAAATGAACTGTGATGAATTGCTGATGCAGACTGCTACAGATATTGAAATCTGTGACAGTAGGACTATACCTGATAAAAAAGAAAGATTGTATTCACTTGCTGTTTGTGGAAAAACAAAACACTACCTTGGGCAGCAGTTAACTGTGGAAGAAGTACAACATCTTTCCTCAGAAGATATAGAAAAGTATCATGGACGGTATGAATCAGTGCTTGGTTCTAAGATGGTTAGAAGTATTGGACAGACTGTTATAGGTTTGTACACAAAGATTTTTGGACATTTTACACCTCTCGACTCGGAGGAAGACTTAACACATGATCTAACTCATGACCCTGTTGTTTCCAAGTCCCTCGAATCTCTTGCCTGTGGCCTGTATTATCGATTTGGTGCTTTATTAGTACCATTTGTTGCTGGATTAATTACTTTCAAACACATTAATTTTCAGAATAAAAAAGATGACAGATCAGTTGAAGCAGACAGTGGAGCAGACGAAAATACCAGAAGTGAACACAGTGACAAAGAAACCTGGTAGAGTAGAAGCAGGAAAAAAACTAGCCGAATGGAACAGACAAAAAAAGTTAAATCAAAAGGCAAAGCAGAACATTATGTCTGAAGTTGAGCAGACACCAAACATTCCTGAAGTGACTAAGGTCACACAAACTGATCAAGAATTAAAATCTTCATTTCTATCACACAGAAAAGTAGCTGTAGCAGCTGTTGTTGGAGGAGGTGGATACTTGCTTTACAAACTTTGGCAAGGCAAATATAAAGTGTCAGAAACACCAAAATCAGAAACACCAAAATCAGAAACACCAAAACCAACAAACAAAGCAGTACAAACAATAAAAAAGCCCACAGTAGTACCTGCAGTGGATTCATTTCATATGGAATAATTTTAATATTTTAATTTTGATAACATAAAAATGAGTTCTGAAAAGACAATAGTTAATCTGTTTTATCACGCTGCAGTGATTGGAGGCTTGAGTGTAGGTTACACAATGCTGGGTAAAAGTCTCCTCAGAATGAAACCAGCCGACTTGGGAAAGTTAGACTTCGAAGACGGTGCTAAACTAATTGGTGTTGTGACAGCTTCCTTTGCAACAAAAGACTTCCTGGTGAAGCAAGGAATTATTCCAGAAAATATAAACATGTAAGACAATAAAATGGCTAGCTTGGTTATGATGGTGGGAGGTGCGATTGTAAATGCGTTTGCATTTTCTGGCAGCAACTATTTGTTTTCTAAACTGCAAAATGGTGAAGAGAGGGAAAGGCACAACAAAGCCATGGAACAACTGGCGAAAGCACAGGATGAATACGAGAAGAAACGAATTGCGCAGTTAGACTTTATGAATGATAAACTCAGGCAGCAAGGACATGCAAACAAAACCTTTGCCAATGTTGATGCAGCCATTCAAGAATACTATCTTGTAACTGGAAAGAAAATGAAGACAAGTGCTCCTCCAAAACTGGGTGACTTTTATCAGCCTTCAGAAGAGCAGAAGGTGGGCGAGATTGTTTTCATTGTTATTGGTATGGCTGTTGTTTACTTTATTGCGCGTGCTGTCAAATCTTAATATTCTGTCATTTAAAAAACCATGAGTGATGCTTTGTTATCTAAAATATATTATTCCCCAAAAGGATACTGGAAAGGAAGAACTGCTATTGACAAGCTCAGTGACGCAGCAGGTGTTTCTCAAGATATAGCAAAGAAATGGTTGTCAAAGCAGGCAGTTTGGCAGATCTATTTACCTGCACCAAGAAAAATTACACGACCACACTTTGTTAACATTAAACCGAATGACACTCATCAAATAGACCTGCTGTATTTACCGCATGACACAGTCAGAAGGAAGAAATATAAGTATGCACTGACTGTAGTTGATGTTGCAACAAGATACAAAGATGCTGAACCGTTGACAGAGAAAAGTGCTATAGCTACAGCTGTTGCCCTGCAAGAAATTTACAGACGTGGACCACTAAAGTATCCCAGAATGATTCAGTGCGATGATGGTAAGGAGTTTAAAGGAGCTGTCAACCAGCTTCTGTTAAAACATCATGTTACAGTGAAGAGAGGTATTCCAGGAAACCACAGGTCACAGGCTATTGTTGAGAGCTTTAACAAACAGTTGGCAGAAAAACTGTTTTCATATCAGTACCATCAGGAATTTTTGGACACAGAAAGTAAATTGCGTAACACTGAATGGGTCAAAAGATTACCATCAGTACTTAGAGCAATGAATCTGGAGGTATTTAAAGCTACAGGGTTAAGACCAGTTGATGCAATCAAACAGAAAACAATACCTGTTGCTCCAAAGTCAACAACACCAGTGGCATTACTACCTTTCAATCAGAAAGTCAGATATTTATATGCACCCGGTGAAGCTGAGGGTGACAGCAGGAAGCGTGCAACGGATCCAATCTGGAGTATTGACATTCATGAAATCAAGAGAGTAGTAGAGACAAATCCACCTATATATTACTTGAGAGAACCAGCACCGCAAAGAGCCTTTGTAAAAGAGGAATTACAATTAGTTCCACGTGGTACAAATGTTAAATGATTTTTATTTCAGATTTTATAGTGTTAACAAAAATGGAAGCTCTGAGAAAGAATTCTAAGCAACTTCATTTTTTTAATTTATATTTTTATTTTGAGTTATAAAATCAAACTCACAGCGATGGAAGACTCTGTATTAGAATCTTTATCGACAGTATTTGACACCGTTGAATTACAAGTAACGGATCCTCAAAATGTGCAGTCCAGTGTGCAAGACACCATTGAACAAATTCCAAACAATTTGTTGATTGAACCTCCAGTAAAAGTGCAGATAGTCAGTTTAATAAAATACAAAACAGTCAGTGATGAGGTGCTAGAAGTTCATGTTTCAACCAGACAACTAGCACTTAATTCTATGGCAGAATTGAATGGAAACTGGGCAGATGAAATGATGAAACGGTTTGAGCAAGCTGCAGAGGATGCAAAGATGAAAGGATCCGGATGGTCAGAAGGTGAAATTCTAAAAATAGAATTGAAGCTAAGTAAATTTGCCCCCATCAGAGGTAGAAGTTACATACCTTTACCTCCTGCTCTTGTCAAAAAACGTGCTGTGCTGAACATAAAGAATGATGATGACAAATGTTTTATGTGGTGTGTTCTGGCAAGACTGTACAGTGTAAAGAAAAATGCAGAAAGAGTGTCTAACTATCATGCATACAGAAATAAACTAAACTTTACTGGTATTGAATTTCCTGTCAGCATTACAAGCATTGACAAATTTGAACAGCAAAACAAACCCATCACCGTAAATGTTTACACGTGGGATGAGGAAGATGAACTGAAACCAGTCAGAATATCAAAGAACTCACCAACGATTGGTGATTGTGATACTAACCATGTTGACATGTTACTAATGACTGATGGTGTAAAATATCATTACACTTTGATTCGTACAATGAGTAGACTGATGGCGAGCACAAGCAATCACAATAGTAAACAAGACTTTTGTAGGCGATGTCTCTTGCGTATTCCATCAATTCATGCAGCACTTATACACAAGCAACATTGTAAGAGCGTTGATGATGCGGTTGTGAAGTTAACAACACCACCGCCAGACAGCAAAGTGTATTTTAAGAATGTATGCAAACTACAGAAAAGTCCTTATGTTGTTTATGCTGACTTTGAATCTATCATTGTACCATATGAAGGACCTTTACCAAAAGACCTACCTAAAACAGTAACTCTAAGTAATCATCAAGTCTGTTCATATGCATTTATTGTTGTTAGTTCAGATGGTAAACATTCTAAACCGCAATTGTACAGAGGACCTAATGCAGCAAAGAACTTCTTACAGCAAATGAACCAAGTGCGAAATGACTGCTCCAAACAACTGAATCTTTCAGACATTGTTATGAAACCTGAAGACCAAGAACAGTTTAACTCTACCACACAGTGTTGGATATGCGAACAAAGTCTAACACCAAACACAGACAATCCAATAGTAAGAGATCATGATCATGTAAGTGGGCAGTTCCGAGGAGCAGCACACAGCAAATGTAATCTACAATTAAAGTTTGATCCTAAGACTTGGAAGCTTCCAATCTTCTTCCATAACTTGCGCGGTTATGATTCACATCTGATCATGCAGGCAGTAACTGATGAATACAAAGCAAGATGCATTGCGCAGTCTTCAGAAAAGTACATGGCCTTTACTCTGAATAGTTTACACTTCTACGATTCTGCTCAACATCTGATGGGAACACTTGAGTCTTTATCTTCATCACTAACTGCTTTCCCAATCACATGTAAGTACTTTGACAGTGACTTAGTTAGAAAGGGAGTCTATCCATATGAATACATGGATTCGTGGGAGAGGTTTGATGAAGATGAGTTACCACCAAAGGATGCTTACTTCTCACGGCTGAAGGGTAAAGGTATAAGTGACGAAGACTATGAACACGCTAAGACTGCATGGAATAAATTAGGATGTAATACAATGGGTGATTATCATGATCAATATTTGTTGGCTGATGTTTGTTTACTTGCAGATATATTTGAGAATTACAGAAGAACATGTATGAAGCACTACAATCTAGATCCTTCACATTACATATCTGCACCAGGCATGAGCTGGGATGCATTTCTTAGATTTACAGGAGTAAAGATTGACTTGCTATCAGATCTACCTACACTTCAGATGATTGAAAATGGACTACGTGGAGGAATCAGTATGGCTTCACACAATTACTGCAAAGCCAACAACAAATACTTGGACGACTTTGATCCTATGAAACCTTCTAATTACATCATGTATCTAGATGCAAACAATTTGTATGGTTGGGCAATGTGTCAGACGCTTCCACTTCGGAACTTTAAGATCTATTCAGGACCATTTTCACAATGTGTTGTGCTGACAATATTAAAAGCAGGCCCAGACAGTCGAAAGGGATGGATACTAGAAGTTGACTTAGACTATCCACTATCACTTCATGATCTACATAATGATTATCCTTTAGCGGCTGAGAGGTTAAAAGTAAACCCAAGAGAACCCCCAAAGCTGGTGCCCAATCTGTTTCACAAAAAGAAGTATGTGTGTCACTACAGACTGTTACAGTTTTACATTAGACATGGATTAATTTTGAAGGCTGTTCATCGTATAATTTTATTTGATCAAGAACAGTTTATGAAACCTTACATCATGAAAAACACAGAACTGAGAACCAAAGCCGCTGATGCATCAGAGAAAGACTTTTTTAAACTGATGAACAACAGTTGCTTTGGTAAGACAATGGAAAACCCACACAAGAGAAAGGATGTTAGACTTGTTACAAGAGAAAATGAGGCCATCAAGCTGACATCCAAACCACAGTATCAAGACTTTAAATACTTTCATGAACAGCTGTATGGTATCTTAATGAAAAAACTTGTAGTCAAGCTTGACAAACCAGTATTCATAGGCTTTACTGTGCTAGAGTTGTCAAAACTGTTGATGCTTGAGTTTTTGTATGATTATTTGAAACCAAGATATCCCAAATCGAGAGTACTTTACACAGACACAGATTCATTCTTACTTGACATTCCAGCGGATGACATTTACAAAGATCTAGAAGCTGAAAGTCCTGCAGTAAAAGGAAAAGATTCTTTTTATGACACTTGCGACTACCCTAAAGAATCACCATTGCACTCAAATGTTAACAAGAAGGTTATTGGAAAGATGAAAGATGAAATGAATGGGAAGATAATTAAGGAGTATGTTGGATTGCGTGCAAAGATGTACAGTGTTGCAAGTGAGAAAGGGGTGGTTAAAAAAGCAAAGGGTGTAAGCAAACAGGTTGTAAAGTCGAGCATATCGCATGATAACTACAAGGAAGCACTGTTTCAGAAGCGAGTGTTTCACCATGACAACCCTAAGATCAGTTCCGCGCTTCATCAGATCAACACAACTATTGTAAACAAGAAATCTTTAGATGCTAATGACACAAAGCGCGTTTATTCATCACCAGAATATTCTTATGCAATTGGCCACTGGAGAACAAACGCGGCTTCAAATAGTCTGAGTGTGTAATAAGAATTTTTGTCAATCGGGAAAACCCGCTATGACAGCTTTGTTTTGACTGCAGTGGGGTAGAGGACGTCGTTGTTTGCGTTAGGGAAGTGTTTGTGAAAGGGGAGTATGCTTTGTTGAGTTTCAAAGCAGCCACCAAGTACACTTATCAAAAGCTTGAATCAAATACCCAAGTCAATTGAATAAGTTAACACTCGGCGGCCGCCCGAAGGCAGCCTTTGAAGCGAAGTAGAGCAGTGAAGCACGCACGTTTTCCCAGCCGGATCCACCGGTTATTCTGAAAACATAAACAAAAAGAATGAAAACTTGTAGCTAAGGAGGGGAAATGCAGTTCCTCTACTTAGTTACAGGTAAACAAATGTATGCTATAGAGAGAAATAACACTGACCAATCCAGCTCATCGTTGCTAAGGAGGGGAAATGCAGTTCCTCTACTTAGTTACAGGTAAACAAATACATATTTAATAGAGCTATACTAAAAATAAACCATTATGCTCATCGTTACTAAGGAGGGGAACTGCAGATCCCCTCGTTGGTTACCAGTAAACAAATGTATGCAATAGAGAGAAATAACACTTACCAATCCAAAAAGCTGCTTCCTCTTCATTGTTTTCCAAGGCTTGATGGATGTGCTTGCGAAGAGACAACATTGTTTTTATTGGAAGATTTAGTTGTTGGAATTTGGGATATGTCTTGAGAAGAATGCTTATGTTAATGAGATCTCTCGCCCATCTAGGTGTTATACGTAACACTTCTAAACAAACACCCTTGAATCTTCCAAAATGTCTACTCCTCAGCACTTCTAAATATTGTCCATAAACAACCACAATTTTTAGGGTATCTGTTGCTTTACTTTTGTATTGTTTTTCACAAACAAGAAGCTTTTGTTTGAGTTCCTCAATATCTGTTGTTCGGCTTGTACTAAACAACAAAGATTCGCTTGTTGAACCATCATAGTACAGATGATTTTTTAGACCCTCTAGGAGCTCCGACCCTCTAAGTGAAGTCAAGACTTTTGATTTCTTTCCCCGTTTGTTTTGGAAGGTAACAGGTATTGGCTTTTTGGGGAGATTTGCTTTCAATTCAAACTCTTCTGCAGCCTTATGTCCTCTCTCTTGGAAAATTGAATCAAGTTGTTTGTAAAATTCAAGAAGTTTTGTATGGTACTCAATGTGTTTTTTTAAACTCTCTAGTTTTTCAGTGTCAACATTCGGTAAATCAATCACCTCAAAGTCTTGACTGAGCCCAGTATGAAGTCCATGATCATCCTGCTCCATACTAGAAGAAGTGTCTGACTGTGATAAATTCCTAACTTCTTGTTCTGTTTGCTGATTCATATTTTCAGGAAGAATTAAATAAGTTGATTGTCTAGAATAATCCAACAGAGCTTGTTGTGCAGCGTTTGCTTCTCTAACTTCCTGGAGCTAACTCTATAGATTCTTGAGACAGGCAAAACACTTTTCTCACAGAAAACACGTCTTCACACCACCACAGCACCAGGAAAAATGACAAAATCACTATGCTATGTTACTATCAACACCAAGTGTTGGGCGGACGTGACGTAACTGTTGCTATTACATGATTTAATCTTGTCTTGCCATTGGAGGAATATAGAAGACAAGCTTGCAGGCCTCGCAAAACACACGCTGGCTGGTTTCCTTCCCAGATCAATACGGTAGTGTTGGGCTTGGCTACGAAGGGCAGATTGGATTAATATTTCAATGGAAACTAAATTTAGCGTTGTATGAGAGAAAGGGAGAATGTACGTTCTGGGTTACTGATTCCGACAGACCCGGGATTGGTTCAAAACAACCTTACTTTACTGTATTTTTTTTGTATGGATTTATGCAGTATTTTTCTGATTTTGTCGCATGTTTCATTTTAGTAAAAGTTTAGTCCAGAAGCCTATTTTGCGTTAATATTTAGGGTCTGTCGGAATCGGTGAGCCAGAACGTACATTCTCCCTTTCTCTGCGTTCGTGATCATCCTGCAGTCACCTCCCCTGTTTGAGACCACGGGCTTGTGAAAGACAAAGCAGTTACAACGAGTTCACAGGTCAAGTTCCTTCCTTATTCTGCACACGGTCATGTTATGATGATGGTCATAGAAGCTACATTAGCTCGAAACGCAACACTATTTGGCACTGTTCTCTCTCACACACATACACCCACAGACAGACCCCCACGCACTGACATGCTAACATGCTCACCGTCAAACACAAACACATAGACACACACACTGACACACACACTGACACACACACACATACATACACACACACACACACACACACACACACACACACACACACACACACACACACACACACACACACTCTCTCTCTCTCTCTCTGTCTCTGTCTCTGTCTTACATAATGATGTCAATTCAGTTGTAATATGTCTTACTTCAGTTCATTTATAAACATCATACATGTAACAGTAGTTTTCTGTACTTGTTTATTCCTTAGCCATTTTAGACTAGTCCCTCTTTAAGGCGAGGACGAGATGTAACAAGAGGCGAAGCCTTCAAGGCTCACGTAAGAAATAGACAAACAGTAACACAAACTCAATCACCCCGTCACACATACACACCCACACACACAGTAAGCTTAGGTGACACTGTGCAAGAAAGAGAGACACTAGATCTAGATCTGTCTGTCGATCTGCATGTAGCCTACTTACAGGGACACGACTGCCAAAAAGTCTCGGCCCGCTCAAAATAACAATGACCGAGACCACACACACCACGCGAGAGAGAAAGACTACAGGGAGGCATGCCGTCATGATGCATTAATTGACGTCAAACACTTTTGACCGTGACGTAATCTTATGCGAGCTTTATCCGTAGTCTTGGATAACCACTCACACATAGACTCGGAAATGTTAAAGTTTCTACCACAGACATACACACGCACAAACACACACACACACGCACACACACACGCACAAACGCACAGACAGACAAAGTTACGATCGCATAGGCTACACTTCGTGAGCCAAAAAAGCATATCACTGCTTACTCTATTACCCTCGTCAGTTAAATAAAGAATTGTTCTTGTTCTTGTCCTTGTTCTCTCTCTCTCTCTCTCTCTCTCTCTCTCTCTCTCTCTCTCTCTCTCTCTCTCTCTCTCTCTCTCTCTCTCTCTCTCTCTCTCTCAGTCTCTCTCTCTCTCTCATCATATCCGGCTTTTCGTGAAAGTTGAGGCGGCACTGTCACGCCCTCATTTTTCAACTAAATTGGTTGAAATTTTGGTCAAGTACTCTTCGACGAAGCCCGGGGTTCGGTATTGCATTTCAGCTTGGTGGCTTAAAAATTAATTAATGACTTTGGTCATTAAAAATCTGAAAATTGTAAAAACAATTAAAAATTTATAAAACGATCCAAATTTACGTTTATCTTATTCTCCATCATTTGCTGATTCCAAAAACATATAAATATGTTATATTCGGATTAAAAACAAGCTCTGAAAATTAAATATATAAAAATTATTATCAAATTTTTTTTTCGAAATCAATTTAAAAACACTTTCATCTTATTCCTTGTCGGTTCCTGATTCCAAAAATATATAGATATGATATGTTTGGATTAAAAACACGCTCAGAAAGTTAAAACGAAGAGAGGTACAGAAAAGCGTGCTATCCTTCTCAGCGCAACGAATACCCCGCTCTTCTTGTCAATTCCACGTGCACTGCCTTTGCCACGGGCGGTGGAGTGACGATGCTGTGAGTTCGACAGCTACTTGACTAAATATTGTATTTTCGCCTTACGCGACTTGTTCTTTCTCAGAAAGATTGGGCCTTTTGAAGACAAAATCCAAGTTCAGTTAACGTTTCATTTCCAAAGACGATCGTGTAATTTCTTCCCTGTACAGATAGAAAGGGCTTCATTGGTGTTGACATTTCGACATTTCATCAAGTTTCTTTTTCCCGGAATTGTGTTGTTATTGTTTGTCCGTGCAATGTTCACACGACCTAACTTACATGCTTTCGGGGTTTGTATTCACTCAATTACACGGTTGAGCACAAAACTTACTTTGTGCAAAGGGGTCTATCCCTAGCAAACGCCCACCCCCCAATTTTGCCCTAAATCTGTGCACAGGGGGGGGTGGGCTTATGCTAGGGATTTTACGGTATATATATATATATATATATATATATACGACTTGTGTCTGTGTGTGTGTGTGTGTGTGTGTGTGTGTGTGTGTGTGTGTGTGTGTGTGTGTGTGTGTCCGCGATGCACGGCCAAAGTTCTCGATGGATCTCTTTTAAATTTGGTGGCCATATTCAGGTACACCCCGGACACAACCTGGTCGATGAGATATTTCAACACGTGCTCTCAGCGCGCAGCGCTGAACCGATTTTGGTTTTTCTCTGGATACATTCCCAGTAACTCTTCCTTATCTTCTCCAGTGTTTTCAGCGTTTATCTCCCTTCCTTCGTGTGGCGTCAATCCATATTCCCGTTACTACGTTACTATTTTTAGAATGTCACTGCACTGTCCAGAACGCTTTCCTTGCACCCGTAAGTTGTCCTTACTGTAAAAGTGAAAAGGTCGAATCAATTTATAGCCACGCGAAAAATACAGTGTCATCTATCTCTATATATTTATATATATATATATATATTAGAGGAATACCCGGCTTCGCCGGGGTGAATCGCGAGACAGAGACAGACAGCGTGGCGGTTCATCACAATCACCTCTGCAGGCGAAGTCCTGTCAAACGGGATTGAGAATTTTAGAGCTTATTTCTTAGCCCTATAATTATTATCTGTTGTGGCTTCTCAAATGCCTGAACATACAGACAGACAAAAGCCGCTAGACCCCATCACAAACAGAACTCTACAATCCACAGGTTTTTGCCCACACACACACACACAAACACACACACAGAGAAGCCGTATATATATATATGTATATCTATATCTATAAATATATAGAGATAGGTGAGAGTGTATTTTTCGCGTGGCTATAAATTGATTCGACCTTTTCACTTTGACAGTAAGAACAAGTTACGGGTGCAAGGGAAGCGTTCTGGACAGCGCAGTGACATTCTAAAAATAGTTACTCAGAAACGGGAATTTGAGGTGAACGGCGCGAGACAGAGACAGACAGCGTGGCGGTTCACCACAATCACCTTTGAAGGCGAAGTCCTGTCAAACGGGATTGAGAATTTTAGAGCTTATTTCTTAGCCCTATATTATCTGCTGTGGCTTCTCACATGCCAGAACATACAGACAGTTAGTTAGTTAAAATTAATATTAAAAGTCCTACGGTTTTGAGCCATTAAGGACTTGAGTGTTTGTCCGCTTTCAAAAAGAGGAAAGAAAGAAACAAAAAATAAGGAGAGGAGGGCAGGGGGTGGGGTTGAGTTGATAATGCTCTGTGGAATTTGTTAAAATGAAAAGTAGTTAAGATGTTTCTTGGTAAGAATTATAAGTCTGTATTCTATATCTTGAATAACGGGCTTGTAATATTTTAATTCAAATCGAGTTAAAAAGTGGAACCTTTCAGGATCACCAATAAAACCAAATAGATGAGCAAGTAAGAGGAACACGAACAATAAATCTCAAAACTTTTTACAAATAAAAGGATTAAGATGTAAGCCACGAAGGCCGTGGTAATAAAAACAATATGTACAGTTTGGCGACTAGTGGGCCTTGGGTGAGGATATGTTGTCTAGAAGGTAGTCGCTGGAATCAGGAGGGATGGCGGGAGCCACTCGACCTCAAACTGAAACACGCTGATGTGATAATCTGGGCTTAGTTATACCCACAGTCCCATGTCCGAGTCCCTGACCAGTCGGCACAGCAGCAAGCTGTGTGACCAGCCTAGAGAACTGCTACTGCGCAGATAATCCTGGGGACTCAGACCATGGAGCTGCATATGGTCATATAAGGTTTTAAAGGTAATTCTATTTGTAGCGCATGGAGCGAAAATGTGTTGAAATGAATAGGGTTCTCCACAATGGCAGGACTTGTTAAAGATATGGAAGCGGCAGCCGCCGGCACGGAGGCGTCTGAAGATAGTGAGGAGGTTTGTTGGGAGATCGGGGTGTAGATCGTTTATATCAATGGGTTGATAGGACAGAGATGTTACGTACTGACTTCGAATGAGTTTACGGATTTTACTGTAGAACTCGGTTACTGAGTAGCCGATGTTAGTGTTAGCTGGGCTATATTCTGCCGCTTCTTTGGCAGCGACATCCGCCAGTTCATTTCCCCGGACCCCTACGTGAGAGGGGACCCAGAGAAATGATACGGATGTGCCGGATGAGATTAACTGGTGACATATAAAGAGGATTTCTCTTTGTAGCTCTGCCCGATTTGATGTGTTTCGATGCAGAGCTTGTAATGAAGAGCGCGAGTCAGAGCAGAAAACTACCGCACGCGGTGTGACTGGGAGGTCATTTATAAAAGTGCATGCCATGAGCAAGGCAAATAGCTCGGCTGAGAATATGGAGATGTCTTTATTAAGAGTGTATTTCCTTGAGATTTTGAGATCTGGGATCACAAAGGCGCAGCCAACGCTGCCGTCTGCAAATTTGGATCCGTCAGTAAAGACTTTTAAATGCTCCGAGAATTTGTAGTTTAGGGTTTCTTTTGTAACAGTAGCTAGGTAGACGGGGTTATCTTTTTTGGTAGTATTATCTTCACTGTCGTATATGATAGTAGGGGTTTCCTCAAGCCAAGGCGGGTAGGAGGGCGGGGGGACCCTGGCCAGCTCACTGACCTTCACCCCGCTATCGGCTAGAATGCGGTTTACTGTGTCGGATAAGGGTAGCGTTTTGGCCAAGAGTTGAGTGCTATGTTTGGTGTTGGCCTCATAATTTTGGTGCTGAGGAAAAAAGTCAGTCAGGACCTCGCAGGCAGAGTTCTCTACCGCGTGGGCTCTGACAGCATACTGAGCTGAACGGAGTTTTATCTCATCCACAAGGGGCAGCCACCCACACTCGCTGTAGACTCGACTCTTACTCGCTTGTTGGGAGAGTCCCAGAGCTATTTTGAGCGCCCTGCACTCTATAATAGCCAGTTTTTTCATGAGCGCCGGGCGCGTCGCGAAATAAGCTTCGCACCCGTAAAGGAGGCGGGAGCGAATTAATGCCCGCACTACCTCTGTGACACACTTACGTCCTCTGGCCCAGGATTGGGACGCCAGGTAGCGTATGATATAAAGATCCTTGTTGGCCTTATTGATCAGATGTTCGATATGACTGGTCCAGTTAAGTCGGGTATCGATGATAACGCCGAGGAACTTAACTTCTGAGCTCGGTTTGATAATATCACAACCTATCTTTATACTGCAGTTCCTGTACAGTTGTCTACGGGAGACAACAAGAAAGACTGTTTTATTTGAGGCTAGTTGGAAGCCGTTGGTGTACATATATTGACAGAGGTTGTCGATTTTAGTTTGGTAAGAAGATAAGTCAACAGTGTTGGTAACTCTGTTATGGCGTGGTCTATTAGTGTCTATTAAGGCGAGGTCGTCCGCATACAGAAGTACACTGGCACCGTCAACCCTAACAGAAGTAATGTCATAGAGCATGATGCTGAATAAGTTTGGCGCGATGATACTGCCCTGGGGAACCCCCATGTCCAGCGCATGGGTTTCGGACACCGAAGAGCCCACTCGGACAGACATCTTGCGATTGCTGATGAAGTTTTTGATGAATTGGTACATGTGGCCAGAGACACCGATTCTGCCGAGTTTTAGGAGTAGACGAGCATGCCAGACGCTGTCGTACGCAGATTTAATATCAAAGAAGGTTCCAAGAAGAGAATTATTACTATGTGCCAAGGTCTTTTTGATTTTTTCAGTGACGTGCACAATGTGGTCCGCACACGAACGACCTTGCCTAAAACCTGCCTGGCATGTAGGAATGATATTGTGTTTATTGAGGTGGAACTCCAGCCTCTGGTTCACCACACGCTCAAAGATCTTGCTGAGGTGGGGGGTTAGTGATATGGGGCGGTAACTGCCAGGTAGATTGCCCGGTTTTCCGCTCTTCAATACTGCTACTACTTGTGAGTCTGACCACGCTGCGGGGATAGTATCCTTTAACCAGCATAGGTTGAAAAACTGAGTGAGCAACTTAACAAAGTTAGGTGGTAGATGTTTTATCATGTGATATGATATTGGGTCTAAACCTGTGGATTTTTTTGGGTCTTTCACAGAAGAGATGGCGTTTTGGACTTCTTTTGCCTTAAACATGCAGTTTATAGGCAACTGGTTGTCATCTGGGGGGTATGTGAAACCCTTCTCCTGATCTAACCTATAATTGAGTCGTTCAGTATCTAGGGATTTTGATTGACTATTTTTGGCAAAGGTATCTGCTAATAGGTTTGCCTTTTCAGAGTCAGTTGTGGTCATTTTATCACCCGATAATAGTGGCTTTTCTTTAGTTCTGTATCTACATTTAAATCTGCGGATTTTCTTCCAGATTTTGCCACAGTCTTTGTAATCTTTAGTTTCTTTGTGGACAAAGTTTTCCCAGTTTTGAAGTTTAGCCTCAGCGGTGATCTGGTTAAATTGTATTTCAGCTGACTTCATATTCGTGAAGTTAGCGTCTGAGCAGTGCCTGAGATATGTCCTAATGTGATATCGCTTGTTTGCCAAGGCTTCATCACAGTCTGCATTCCACCACTCATTCCTTTTGGCCTTACAGTTAGGATTTACTGATTTAAGCGGAATGTGATTATTGGCAGCAGTGAGTATACATTGACGTATGTTATTGTAAGAGGCTTCGATGTCATCCGTAAGGAGAGTTTCCTCCCTGACACCCTCGAGCTCCGCACGGAAGCTGTCCCAATTTGCCTGTTTGTAATTGTACTTTTTTCTGACCTCCGAGTTATTGCGATTAGGGGCGAAGTGGCGGAAGGTAAGAACAATGGGTAAGTGATCGGAGCCGAGGGCGTCCGGGAAAACGTTCCAGTCGATGTCAGTGACTATGGCATTTGAGCAAAGGGAGAGATTGATTGCTGACGGGGAATGGTCAGCTCTGTCTGGAAGTCTGGTTGCCGAGCCATCGTTTAGTATACAAAAGTCAGTTTCCAAAATGACGTCAGCAAGGTTGCTATTGGCATGTTTGTATCTAGGGTTAGCAGAGTCCCACAGAGGGTGGTGATTATTAAAATCACCCATCACGCACCAGTGTGCCCTGCCATGATCCAGGGATTTTAGCCAGTCGGTAGTTCCTTTTTTATTACACCCGTGGGGGTAATATATGTTAACTATGTTGAGGTTTTTGGATCCTTTTATTTCGATTTCAACAGCACATGTACTGAGATTTTCTGAACTAGGGATGAGAGGTGCAAAGGGTTTGTAATTTAAGGAAGACTTTAGATAAATAGCTGTTTGAATGAGTTGCCCTGAGCCCTTTTGCTCTACTATGGGAGGGAAGTCAAAACCATCTATAGAAGGCAGTAGGGAGCGTTTTCTCTTGACTGACTGGATAACTAAGATGTCAGCAGAGTGATTTGATATATAATTATATAGCTGAGAGAAGTTAGAGTTGATAGAGCGACAGTTCCACTGTAATATGATAAATCCGTGACCGCTTTCACTTTGTTCAGCCATTTTAACACGCACAAAGAAGGTAAGTTAAAGGGCAGATTTAAAATAGGTTAAAAAGTGGTTTTGACAGCTTTCATATCCGTCACGGACAACTGCTTGGCACCAGCAAGGGCGCCCAGCGCCAGAGTGGCGCCGCCCGGAATGAAGCGTTCAACCTTGGTGTTGGAGAGTTGTGTGTATGTAGCTGAGAGGGAGTCGATCAGGTCGAGAGGACTCTGCATCTGTCTGGCCTTAACCATGAAGCCGAGGCACTGCTCGATGAAACCTTGAAGGCCTCTTTGTTGTTCAGACAGACAATAGCCGCTAGACCACATCACAAACAGAACTCTACAATACACAGGTGTTTGCCCACACACACACACAAACACACACACACACAGAGAAGCCGTATATATATATATATATATATATATGCATATCTGTATCTTTAAACTAGTACTTTTACGCAACCAAGCACGCTCACACACACGCACTCATAGAAGGATACAACACATTAACTCACACCCACACACACACACGCACACACGCACACACACACACACACACACACACACACACACACACACACACACACACACACACCATCACAACCACAACCATAAAATTCATGTGACAAGAAGTTCCTTTTGGGTGTCAAAAACCGAAGGCAAGTTTTTTAATTTCATAGGGACAAAAATCACATATTATTTAAGAACACTTGGGGTTTAACAAATTTAAAACTAGCACCCCTATTACACAATAACAACAATACGTTTTCCATATAAGGTACACATACTATTTCACAGAACGTATACATAATCCTTCGGTACAAATTTATGAAAAAGCGCAGCCAGCTATAACAAACAAGGGAGGTGGATGGGGCAGAGGCGGTAAGAGCAAGTAAAGAGCGCTGCTGCGACGCGGGCGCAGGTAAAAAGCCAAGTGAGCGGCCCACTGCTGGTCAGTCAAGCATACCTGACATCAGCTCACAATTTAAGACACAAATGCACCACAAAAGCATGCAGACCGAGGGGTTGTGACTGGTGGTACCCACCAGTCACAGGCACAGTAAAAAGAGAGTTTAAATTATATTTATACTAAATAACACTTAAACTAGTACTTTTACGCAACCAAGCACGCTCACACACACGCACTCATAGAAGGATACAACACATTAACTCACACCCACACACACACACGCACACACTCACACACACACACACACACACACACACACACACACACACACCATCACAACCACAACCATAAAATTCATGTGACAAGAAGTTCCTTTTGGGTGTCAAAAACCGAAGGCAAGTTTTTTAATTTCATAGGGACAAAAATCACATATTATTTAAGAACACTTGGGGTTTAACAAATTTAAAACTAGCACCCAATAGAAAGGGGCGAACTTTGAGCTCCTACCAACCCAAAGGAACGTGGACGGGAGTTTACTTGGGCAAGGCCCTACAAAAAGTTACTCTGTACAAATCTAAGGTGAGTTGAGGGATCTGGTCTAGGTAAGTAAGGTGCATTATTCGAATAATGTTAATATGCTGTTTCACAGAGGAAGGCTTGAGCCTTCGGGTTAAATACGTGGCATAGAGAGCTACAGTTCTCTTAGTCACCGGCACAGGGGGGATGCTCATCCTATTGCAAAAATCCATATAGGATTTTAAGTGAGTTTTAATTGTCTTCACAGTATTGTCAGCAAAAGTACTGCTTCTAAACCCGGCGAGTTCCCCGTTTAGTTCTTCTTCAAACGTCTTTGCCTCTCCTGCACAAGAAACACAAATGAATCTTTTGACATATGTTTGCTTAAGTCGGAACTGACACATTCAGCCCTATGCGACCAGTTTCTTAGCAACACACACAATTTCTCCCAGTTTCCTGCCTCATGAAGCCTGGAAATAGTGTCTGGAAGAGTGTTCACCAAACCCGGTACATGTATGGCTCTGACTGAAAAGTTATGCTTCGTACTGAGCCAGAACAGTTTCCTCAATAAACAGTTCATGTATGGGTTTCTACTTCTCCCTTTGTTAATGATTGCTTTGGTTACACTGTTGTCTGTGTGCACTATCACAACGCTGTTTGTCCAAGTCTGCGCCCATCTTTCAATGCCTTGTATTGCGGCGCATAGCTCTTTATAGTTGATGTGAAGCTCGCTGGCGGCCGGTGTGTCCACGTGAAACACAGAGTATTGCCAGTCCCCTCTGCAAAACACCCCACACGCTTTTCCACACGCATCGACATGCACATGATGAGTTTCGCCTCTGTTGTAATAAATTACACCATTAAATGTGCACAGGTAAGCCAACCACCACTGCACATCTTTATGAAACTCGCTGCTGAGTTTTGTTTTGTGATTCTGCTGCCGCAGGGGCTTTATAGCGTCCAGGATGCGCCGCAAGAAAAATTTGCCTCCGCGGATTCCCTGGCAAGCCCAGTTTAAGAGTCCAGCCAAGCGCTGCAATTGCTGCTTACTTGCACGTCTCTTCTTTGAAAATTCATCGAGCTGCTGATGAACCTTTGCCAACTTTTGCTCTCCCAATGACAGAGTGCAATCACGTGTGTCTATCTCTATACCTAGGAATGTAATGCGCTGAGTGGGTCCAACAACCTTGTTCCAGCTGATATGAAAACCAAATCTCCGAACGAGATTTATCAGGCAATGCAAAGCGTTATTGCACTCTTCTCGAGTCGGTGCAATCAGCAGAAAATCATCAATGTAAACAACCACACCCTTTATGCCACGGCGTCGTAAACATCTGCCTATTGCTTGAGAGAGTCTATGAAAATGACTTGGTGCTTTTGAGGCCCCAAAGGGGAGCCTTGTATCAAATAAATAGGTCGGTGCTCTTTCTCCTTTAAAGCGCCACTTCAGTCCTGTAACTCTGTAATCATCTCTATGCACTGGTACAGATCTGTAGGCAGATTTAAGGTCCAACTTCGCCATCCAGTACCCCGGTTTTGCCAAAGAGCATGCGTCCTCAATTGTCTGAAAATGCTCATGTTGCACTGAGGCATAGTCATTCATAGCACAACCCATAGGACGACTACCGTCGTGAATGAGACGAATGTCACCGTCGTCTTTTTCAATGGCTGCTAAAGGACTAACAATGGTAGGTTTTTCTGAGGCCAAAACATAATTCCCTGCCGCAATTTGCTTCAAAAGTTCTTTTTCTACTGCATCGTTATGCTGAATGGCTGATCTGTGATTATCACCCTCTGCTGTACGTATTACACAATGTTCATCTGTAATTCTGAACCCCTGCCTTATGCCTTCTAATAGGAACTTTCTATCAGAATCACATTTTAACTCGTCCTCCCATTTTTCGACCTTTCTAGAAATGGATGATATATTTTCCTTGTTGCCTAGCCAATCACAACTAAAAGGGTTTTGTGGCAAAAAGGGGCTTTCTAACTTGCTATCTCCCACCTTGTTAGCTTTTGTTGGCTGCGCCTTGTCCTATCTGGAGACTGGGTTCTGATCACCGACAGGAGCAGGCGGTTGTGTGAAGCTGTGGCTGACTGCAGGGTGGTCAGGCTGGAGGCACACCGAACACACGTGTTCGAACTGGCAGCGGGGGGCATACCTGCAATGCCCCTTGTTCCATTGGTGACACACCTCCCTGCCTGAGGGGGCCATCACCCTCCTGGGTCCTAGGTGATGGCCAGAGGTGTCCGTAGGGGCGGGAGGCTGCCCTCTCTGCGGTGGTGTTGGTCCCCGCTCCCGCAGGGCCACGAGAGCGAGGTGCTGGGAGTCGCTACCCCACTTGTATCCTTCTGCTGCCTGGTTCTGGCGATACTGGTCGTCATACATCATAACTGATGACCACGTGTAGCGGGCGGCCATTTCCCCCACTTTCGCGGTATATGTTAGGTACTCTAGCGCCCCTCTTCCTGTCAGTTGGCCCGATTCGAGGAGTCTCGTCATAATCCGGCTGTTAGCCGCAATCCACTGGGCCGGCGTTACCTTTTCTGGTTTGGGTTTTTGGGAGGGAAGGCGAAGTGAGATGCCCCCGCTGAGGTGCACCTCCTCCTGCATTTCACAAGTCCCCACAAATTCGATTATGCGTAAGGCGCCCTCACCTGTTCGAAATCGCCCGTTGTCGATGTCAATTGAAGCAGATTGCGAGGGTCCGCGTAAAAGTTCATGCAGCGACTGCTGAGCCACTGTGCCCCCTGTTGCCGTATCGTCTGCCCCTGCCAGTACAGCTCCGCCATTTTCCTTTTGGAGGGCGAGTATGGCGGCCCAGGTAGCGACAAGGTGGCCGCGTTTGAGTTTGAGCGAATTAATGTCTTCCTTGGTGGCGTGAAGGAGGGCTAGTTTGCTGTCAAAGCCCTCTTGAGAAAGTTCCTCCGCCACCGTGCTGGGGAGCTGAGCAGACCATTTGTCGAAGCGAAAAGGATCTCCGCTGGATTCCATTCTTGTAAGAGCAAGTAAAGAGCGCTGCTGCGACGCGGGCGCAGGTAAAAAGCCAAGTGAGCGGCCCACTGCTGGTCAGTCAAGCATACCTGACATCAGCTCACAATTTAAGACACAAATGCACCACAAAAGCATGCAGACCGAGGGGTTGTGACTGGTGGTACCCACCAGTCACAGGCACAGTAAAAAGAGAGTTTAAATTATATTTATACTAAATAACACATAAATATATAGAGATAGGTGAGAGTGTATTTTTCGCGTGGCTATAAATTGATTCGACCTTTTCACTTTGACAGTAAGAACAACTTACGGGTGCAAGGGAAGCGTTGTGGACAGCGCAGTGGACAGCGCAGTGACATTCTAAAAATAGTAATAGTAAGTTACAAACGGGAAAGCCACACGAAGGAAGGGAGATAAACGCCAAACACTGGAGAAGATAAGGAAGAGTTACTTATAATGGTGAAATGAACACAAAAACCCAAATCAGTTCAGCGCTGCGCGCTGAGAGCACGTGTTGAAATATCTCATCGATGATATTGTGTCCGGGGTGTAGCTGAATACGGTGTCCAAATTTGAAAAAGATCCACCGAGAACTTTGGCGTTGTGATGTGGTGTAGCGGCTATGGTGTGTCGGTATGGGGGCCCGGGTAGCTGAGGTGGAACCAAAATAGCTGAGGTGGAGCCAAAATCGGTTCAGCGCTGCGCGCTGAGAGCACGTGTTGAAATATCTCATCGATGAGGTTGTGTCCGGGGTCTCTCTGAATAAGCCCACCAAATTTGAAGCAGATCCATCGAGAACTTTGGCCGTGCATCGCGCACAGACAGACACACAGACACACAGACACTAGTCGTATATATATATAGAAGATATATATATACGGCTTCTCTGTGTGTGTGTGGGGGAAGGGCAACACCTGTGGATTGTAGAGTTCTGTTTGTGATGTGGTCTGGCGGCTTTGGTGTGTCTGAATGTTCAGGCCTTCCTTTGAGAAGCCATAGCAGTTATTCTCAATCCCGTTTGAGTGGACTTCGCCTTCAAAGGTGATTGTGGTGTTTCGGCACTCGGTTACCTTAGGCGTCGTCGACAGCGATGGGACTCGACATGAAATGTTCAGGCCACTGAATCATTTTCAAGCTGTTCCCATTCCACCTGGGAGGGACCTAAGCTTGGCTGGTCCATGGTTCGGAACTTTGGGGACAAAGTTCACTCAAAGGGGGTCGGTGTGACAGGGAGACTACCGTCGCCCTTCACAGCAGACTCTGCAGAGTTGTTCGCCTTAGAAGTTGTGGGCTTTCCTTGCATGTACCCGTAAGTTGTCCTCACTGTAAAAGTGCAAAGGTCGAATTTATTTATCGAAAAATCCACTGTCATCTATCTCTATATATTTATATATTATATGTATAGGTTACAACACGAGTGGTTTTTTATATGGCTTGTATTTCAGTCAAGACCCAGCGGATGAATATCATCGGGAGACACGAGCCTTTGGCGAGTGGATCTCGATTGATATTCCCGCTGGGTCTTGACTGAAATACAAGCCATATAAAAAACCACGAGTGTTGTAATCTGTATATCCCATTCTACCATCAAACACAAAGTGTAGACTACTAGCGGCACTGTTGCGATCTGTGGAGTGTATAACAGTGGTGCCAGAGGTGCCCTTTTGCAACCTTAAACTAAGTGACCGTCGCTGAAAAAATAAAACGAATGAGTGCATCGATAAGTACGCGGTAACACTACTTTCAGACCAAAAAGCATTAAGTAAAGGTTCATAAGTTGCAAGAAAGTAATGAAGTCATATAGAAATCAATTTAGTTGAAGCGCACAATTCTTTTGTTTTGTGTTTCAGGTCGGCAGAACGGGCGAAACCGGTTTGGGACCCATTTGGCTTACTCGATTCAGAATCGATTCCACGTTGTTTTTTTCGAACATATTATTATACAATTAGGCTTATTGACAGAGAAACCCCCCGCGGGTTAGGGGGAGTCCCATATTGGTTGGGACGAGAAAGAATTTACCCGATGCTACCCAGCATGTCGTAAGAGGCGACTAACGGTTCTGTTTCTCCTTGTACCCTTGTTAAGTGTTTCTTGTATAGAATATAGCCAATGTTTGTAAAGATTTTAGTCAAGCAGTATGTAAGAAATGTTAAGTCCTTTGTACAGGAAACTTGCATTCTCCCAGTAAGGTCATATATTGTACTACGTTGTAAGCCCCTGGAACAATTTTTTGATTAGTGCGTTTGTGAACAAGAAACAATTAACAAGTGGCACTATCCCATCTCCCCCCTTTCCCCTATCCCATCTCCCCCCTTTCCCCGTCGCGATATAACCTTGAATGGTTGAAAACGACGTTAAACACCAAATAAAGAAAGAACGAAAGAAAGAAAGAAAGAAAGAAAGAAAGAAAGAAAGAATTGACAGAGAAGCAAATTTTAGGGAACAAATATGTAGGTTTAGATTTAACCATTTGCTCCCTATTTGAAATGTATCTACGTGATAAACTGTTTTGCGAGTGTGTTTGCATGGATGAACCTAAACTGGTATGGGTGTGAGGAAAACGGGACCGAGTTGGTGAAGTCGCGAATTGCTGACACCTAGTCTGTCACCGCCGATTGATTGCATTTTGAAGGAATATGACTGGATTACGGAAAAATACACACATGTTAAGTTCGTGGATACCTTCATCGCCAATGTGGACTTACTGCAGAGCCAGACAAAAAAGTAGACTTGCTCGCAAAATACGTGAAACAGCCGATGTTTGTGATAACGAAGCGAAGCCAAACCAGGTAAGGGCGCTTCTCGGTCCCGCTACGCATTTCACCAGACCAGTGTTGTTGCTTTGAGTTTGACTAACAAACTCGAAACTGTCATTTAAAACATGAGCCAAATGTGTATTGATTGTGTGATTAGTCTATGTGACAGGGCTTCTATTATCTGTGCTCCCTAGCTTCTGTCAGTTCCCACACCGACACTGCCAGAGAAACTGAAGACGCGCACCAAACACACTCAGTCGTCTGCTACGATGCAAGGGAGGGTACTCGTTTTTTTGTTTTGGTTCGCTAGCATCTGTGTATCTTGTAAGGTGAATGTTCGTTTTTTTCGACCTGCATTGCTTTCATAATGAAAGAAACGTTTGTTTATTGCATCCCATACATCAGATCAGTTCCGAGATTCATTTTTGCGTGCAACTGATATGGTTTTCTGAGCCGTGCAATACGATTTTGGAACTTCATACAAATGTGTCACATTGTTCGGCGCGAGGTCAAAGGTCGGGAGGAAAGTAGTTCTTTGGCCAAATCGGAATGTGCACTATCATATATTTTTTGGAGTCCATGATGTATTTATTGAGCTGTAAAAATACAACATATATACCCATACTGAAGTAACAGAGACAAAGAAGCAGCTCATGGGATATAGATAGATATATACGGCTTCTGTCTGTGTGTGTGTGTGTGTGTGTGTGTGTGTGTGTGTGTGTGTGTGTGTGTGTGTGTGTGTGTGTGTGTGTGTGTGTGTGTGTGTGTGTGTGTGTGTGTGGAGGCAACACCTGTGGATTGTAGAGTTCTGTTTGTGATGGGGTCTGGCGGCGTTTGTCTCTCTGTATGTTCTGGCATTTGAGAAGCCATAACAGATAATATAGGGCTTAGAAATAAGCTCTAAAATTCTCAATCCCGTTTGAGAGGACTTCGCCTTCAAAGGTGATTGTGGTGAACCGCCACGCTAACTGTCTCTGTCTCGCGATTCACCCCGGCGAAGCCGGATATTCCTCTAGTTCGTAATATCTCGGCTACTTGTCGAATAAGAAAACTGGTTTCAGGCAAAAACTGATATTGTTACTGACACCGGCAGGGCCGGACCCATCCTGACCTCAGGTCAAAATGAGTTCGGCTCATTCTCTGCCTTGAGTTTCCTTGTCTGGCAAGGAAACCGATTTTTTTTTGATTTTTTATTTTTTTTTTAACATATTTAGAGCTGTTTGTAATGTGTTAAGGATGTAAGCAGATTCGCGATCGTCTATAATGATTTTTCATGGTGTTTTGTAATTTTTGAATTGCAGAGGAATTTTTATTTTAGACAGTTTCAAGCGAGCTATTTTTTGCGGATGTATTTACTGTGTACAAACAACTCTAAATATGGCACAAGTGTCACATGATAATCAACCGTTTGGTTTCGCGCTCGCTGGAGCATACGATTTTTTTGACAGTGATGCAACCATATATAACGGTCTCCTTCCGGCAGCAGTCCCAAAATTTCGACTTGTTTTGACCTTAGAACGATGTCTTTATCATAACTGTGAAGAACAGAACGGAGATCACTGTCGAAGTCGGCCAATCTGCAATTATTTTCGTCTCGCGAACACTGCTCGTGAACAACATATGGGAGATCACTCTGTATTCTGGTTTTGATAGATTCGCGTAGGACTGTCGCGTCCGGTCAGAGAGACAACTAGCGATAGCCGTGGAGCGAGGATTATCAGAATGGGTCGGACCAAGTTCGTTTGAGGGGTGGGGGGGGGGGGGGGGTTCCAACTGAAGGCATGGGTCCAGGGGCCGGAGAGGCCCCTGTGGGGTGCTGGGGGGTCTGGGGGGGCAAAGCCTACCAGAAGCCGAGACATTATTTTGCATTTGTGAGATCAATTTTTGGTCTTTCCTTGCAACTGGGAATCAAAATTACACATTTTCAACAGTAACAAAAACAAAATACTTCAGATATCCATTTACCATCGTGGTTCAGTGGAATAATCCCAAAGACATATATGCCTAGTAAATAAGTCTGACATTTTTTTTCTTTTCTCTGAGAGGTACATCGGATGGCCAGGGGGGGGGGGGGGGGGGTCCGGAACCCAGGACCCCCCCCCCCCTCCCCACCCAGATCCGGCCCTAACCACAGCAATACAAATTAAGAGGGCTGCATCATGTCATACACATCATATAACCACGTCATGTCCCAAATAGGCACTAGACTGAAAACCAGGTTAGCACATATATCCTAATGTTGTATATGTCTTGTATACTTGCCATGTACATATTTGTTATAAATGTTGATGGATGAATTATGATACATTGTAGACGGATGCATGTTATTGATTAAAAGCCCCACAATGATGTGCTTGGCAAAACAAAAACAACAACAAAAACACGACAATTAAAGAAAAACGAGAGGATAACTCATGCGTGAAATCCTCAGGCGATTTGAGGGAAAACACCCTGACCCCTAAACAAACAAACAAACAAACAAACAAAAACCCACACACAACTTCTCACGCAGACACATCAAATGAGGAACGTAGAAAATAACGTTAGGTATCATCTTATCCAATGACAATTCCAAGGACCACATATTCTTTTAAAGAAAACACAACTAAAAACATTGAAAAAAATAACTACAAGAACGAAAAAAACAATACTTTTCTGAAACGACCTTTAGACAATCTTAAGGAAAAGAAAAACATATATAAGGAACACAATTAAATTTAAAAGACAACGTCAAAAGATAATGTAACAATTTAAAATAACAAGGAACGTAGAAAAGTATTCGGTTACAATCATAACCTATGACTATTTCAAGGACAACAAAGCACACATTCGAGGAGCATTATCACAGAGCAACACAGAAAAATATTCTGTCATTATCCCAGACAAACTCAAAGAAATCACAGCAAAAGCGTTCAAAAACACAACTGGCGGTTTAATTTGTTAAAGTTCTGTTTGTAACATGACCCTTCAGGATTTTAAGAAAAGGAAAAGATGAGAATTACAACGAAGAGGAACGTAAAGATATCATTTCTGAATATCTTACCATGATTACACAGAATATCTTACCATGATTACACAGAACCCAAAGCAAACATCTCTGAAACATAGAATGAGGTAGGTGAGTAAGAATTTCGTCACGTTTACATCCCACGACACTCGAAAGGGAAACAAAGCAAAAGATAATCAAAAGAGAATGACATGACAATACTCTGCCCTAACCATAATGCTGATTGAAATGGACAACGAAGCCAAAAGGTTGAAACACAGTGCTGGGGGAACCGGAATATATCCCCAGTGCGTGCGAGAGAGAGAGAGCGAGAGAGAGAGAGAGAGAGAGAGAGAGAGAGAGAGAGAGAGAGAGAGAGAGAGAGAGAGAGACTGGGAGAGATGCAAGAACGAAAGAGAGAGAGAGACAGGGAGAGAGAGAGAGAGAGAGAGAGAGAGAGAGAGAGAGAGAGAGAGAGAGAGAGAGAGAGAGAGACAGATGCAAGAACGAGAGAGAGACAGACAGACAGGCAGACAGAGAGAGAGAGAGTACACGAATGTCTTTTCGCACATGCTTGTTAATCCAAAGTTATTGGAACGAAGGCTGCAAGTTCTTTCCGACTCTGACCTTGACAGTGATCTTCAGCCTGTTCGTGTTTCCTTCTCCTTCCTCGGGAAATGACGTCATTGCTTCTGATCCGAGTTTCTTGGTGACGGCATTATTGTCGGGTCTTTGCGCCATCAAGGCAATGTCTCTTTTGATTTCTGTATCTTTTTTCTTGGCTGACTCGGTCATGACTACGGCGTCTGTAGTCTCGGCTAACTCTGTCATGGTTCCTGCCTCGACTGCCGAGTCCGTGACGACACCCGTGTCCGTCGTGTCAGCTCGTGCCGTCCCCACTGCTCTGTCACAGGTGCCCCGTGCTGACGTCATCGTGTCACAGTGACGTACGTCTGGGATCAGAGTCTGTGTCGCGCCTTCCTTCCGGTACGCGGACAGCGTCATAGTTTTGACTGTTCTTGTTGTGGGCTTTTTCATTTCCGTGGCTGCGTTCACGCCCGTCTTGACCCAAGCGGTACCCCGTGTCTTCGTCTTCGCTTGGCGATGGGGGACAACCGGGTCCAATGTCTGAACGACGGCGTCTTTTTTGTACAGGGTCGGCGTCATGGCTTTGACCGTTCGCGTTTCTGGCTTTTTCGTTTTCTTGTAATCAACCTCGCGGTCACTTCTTACTGCAGCATCGCACCGACACGGAGACCTTCGTGCCCCAGAGGGTGCTGGAGAAAAAGTCTTCTGGCCCCCGCCAGCTTGTCTGAGACGTTTGGGAGGTGAAGCCGGGTCACACGCTGCCCCCTGCTCCACTGCTCTGCGGTCCATGCTGCTGTCAGGGGCAAAAAACAACATACATTATACAGCAAAAAAGCGTTGTGTGTGTGTGTGTGTGTGTGTGTGTGTGTGTGTGTGTGTGTGTGTGTGTGTGTGTGTGTGTGAGTGAGTGAGTGAGTGAGTGAGTGAGTGTGAGTGTGTGTGTGTGTGAGTGTGTGAGTGTGTGTGAGTGAGTGAGTGAGTTAGTGAGTGAGAGTGTGTGTGTGTGTGTGTGTGTGTGTGTGTGTGTGTGTGTGTGTGTGTGTGTGTGTGTGTACGAGAGCGAAAAAGAGAGAGCCAGAGAGAGGTTTTAATAACAGTTGCCATTTAATATACATAACTAGTGAAGGGCAACGCCCTCATGATTCACGTTTGTGTGTTAAAATAATAATAATATGTACATAGCGAGGTTTAGGTAGTCGTTGAGTCTCCACGACAGTGGAAGAGTTGAGTCGAAATAACCGTTACGTTTAGGGGCATCTAAGGTAAATTATTGCTTTTCACCGTCGGACAGCTGACGCAAAACAATAACCATTCACAGCGTGCTCATCCATTTTGTTTTGTGACGCTGATTAGCCAGGCAGGGCATGGCAATAAAGGCGCGTGTTTTTACGGAACGCGGATCGTATCAACTGATGCAGGAAATTGATGCATCCAAAACCAAGAATTTGATGCATCGTTTGGATGCATCAGAATTCTCGGGTTTTCCCGGAAAGTGCCGAGCAAAAAGCAAAATTTGAACCGGAATACGAAGCGAAACGAACTATTTCTATGAACTAATGCAGGAAATCGATGCATCCAAAACCACGAATTTGATGCATCGTTTGGATGCATCAGAATTTTCGGGTTCCGTCAACACTCTTAAGACAGACATACACTTTGCATTTCAAAAAACACTTACCGTTCAAGGGCTTCTTGTGTGTAAGATCCCGATCACAAAACATTTGCACAATAAGAAAAGGTTCGCGGAACACCAGTCAAAAACGATTCTTCTTCGGCCATGTTGAAAACGTCGGAAAACGAAAGTTTGAGTCGAAGGTCAAGGGCGTCAAAACTTCGTGTGCACAAAAGACAAACCACAAACAAAACAAAAAATGCCTTAAAATGCATAATGCCGTGACTTTGACTTGTTCCCTATTTAATGGTATGTTGTACGTTTATTTTTGTTTTATCTAACCAATCTGTTTATATTCGTCAAAATGTCATTTCAAGTTTTTCCGTGCTCAGGCATTTCTTACGGAAAGACCGGAAATGAATGATCTTTCGCATGCATACAAAACCGAAAGTGATGCATCAAAATGATGCATCAAAAAGATGCATCATTTTCGTATCGGATGCATCATTTTCGTATCGGATGCATCAGTTTTGGAAAATGATGCATCCTTTTTGAAAATGATGCATCCTTTTGTGAAAATGATGCATCAAATTCTTGGTTTTGGATGCATCAATTTCCTGCATCAGTTGATACGATCCGCGTTCCGTATGTTTTTAGCGATTTTTCCAGCGCCCTCGAGTGAAGCCAGCTTCAATTTATTTAAGGCTGACATTGTCCTTTTTAATTACTTCCAGGGCTTTTTCCATCGTTGCGGGGATGTATAAATTAAGCTTCCTGCAAAGTTTTAGCTTTGAAGTCCTTACCAATTACGAGAAATAATGCTATGTTCTCCAGGACTTGAGCTATTTTTAGACCGTTAACACAGACAGTACAGCGTCGCCAATCCCCGCGTGAAGGAAATCGCTCACCTTCCACGTGCAAAATGTAGTGATATTGACACGCCAGATTAGCGCGGTAGCGTATTGTTGTGCTAAGCAGGAAAGCGCGCTTTTCTGTATTCTTGTTAACTTCGCAATTTCGTAAAACATCCACTTTCACTTTGAGACTGTTTTGTTTACATTCGACACTATCAAAACCACTTTGCAATACTGAAATAATTGTTTCTGTGTTCGAAAGCTACAGCTAATCGTTATTATATCCACTTAGGTACAGTTTTATTGGCACATGTAAACAATAGGAATTAATTAATGAACGCTACGAAAAGGGCAGCCTTTAAAGGAGCTGTACTTTGGCTATCGTTCAGAGATGAAAGTGCCGGCCAGCGTTTCTCTTCTCGGACGTGCGGGAAAGATTTGGAAAGGTCTCGAAGGTTAGATTTGTTGATCACACACACACACACACACACACACACACACACACACACACACACACACACACACACACACACATACACACACACACACACATACACACACGCACACGCACACACACACGGACAGACGTGCAGCATTCAGCAATCCAAGGATCATTTTAAAGGACTGAGAATGCATTTCACAAAATGGTACCCAGCTGTGGATCATAACGTATATCTGTATGAAACTTTGATGGGAGAGAGGGAGGAGGGGGAGAGAGGGAGAGAGAGAGAGGGGGAGGGAGAGAGACAGACAGAGGGAGGGCTCGGGGGGGGGGGGGGGGGGTTAAAGTGTGTCTAAACCCTGCAAGTACAGGTTTGAGTGTGTGTAGAGGGGTTCCAGTTACGACATTTTTCTGCACTTTAACCGCTCTGCGCTCAGCCGTTCGCCAACTGGCATGCGTACTAAATTTGCTCATCCGGACTTTGCCGAGAAAACCCGAGAACTCCCGACGCGCCAGCCAAGTGCCTGTGACGTAGACATGGGAAGAGAGCACAATGGACGACAGTCAGTCGTGGCGCACAAAACGTGGTGAACCACAATCGTGTTGTACCATATATGTTTGAACCTCGGGCACGAGAAAATGAAAGGAACGTGGAGGAAAATCATCTTTCTGACAACAGCAGCATGATTAATCGCCTTGGGAACACAGACTGGTGAGTAACGAAGTCACGTTTTATTTTGGGTACAAGCAACCGAGAAAAGGACATTCTGACAGGATGTGTCAAGCTTGGAGTCTAGATCTAGATCTGAACTGTGACATGAGTACCGTTTGTGTGGGTGTTTGTGCACTAGGCTATGCTAACTTGGTTTTTCAGTCTGTCTCCAGAGCTAGTGTCTATTTTGGACATGACCTGGTTATATGCAAGAAATTCACTAGGCCTCCAGAATGAACATTTTCTCCAGAATGAACATTTTATAGAAGCAAACTCACGAAGATCGACACGCACGAGCTTTTGACGAAGGCGAATCTGGCAGTCCCTAGTGTTTACATTTTGAGTTGGCAAGTTACATTTTTAGAACTAATGTTATTATTTCTTTCTGATGAAATCTAAGAATACTTCCAACATGTGTGCATTCGCAACACTCGGCGGAAGGATAGAAACGAGTGAAGATTGTTTGTGATACTTTCAGGTCTGAATGTGCCAACTGTGTGGAGATGGAGAAAGTGGAGGAATGCAACTGCTGCACAGAGTCTACTAAAATTATGAAGAAGCTGAACTGTCCCAGGCAGGTATGTATTACTTTTTACTTGGCATTAGTTAAATTACTTTTTTTTTCAATGAAAAGAGCAAAGGAAAAGTGTGACTATTTTGCAACAATGATGCAGAGGTTATTCATTACTATAAATAGTCTGTAAAGCCTTAACTTCATAATGTCTGTTAGAAGTTTAGTTCTTACACTGCTCCCATGGGGTCGCCTTCACGCGGCGGGAGTGTTTCCACTAAGCTTCCCCACCCCTTTACTTCTCTTCTTTTGTCTTATTTCTGCCTTACCAGTCCTTTCACCTATATTTCCTTCCAAGAAAACTCTCCCTACTATTCCCTGCAGTTTTCCGATTCCTTTCTTGTTGTCTTATTTCTACCTGACTGGATCCATCACCTTTATTTCACTTACCAAAAGTCTTCTTTTCCACATCCTTATTTCTCTGCCCCCCGCATGTCGTAAGAGGCGACTAGCGGATTCTGTTTCTCCTTTTACCCTTGTTAAGTGTTTCTTGTATAGAATATAGTCAATGTTTGTAAAGATTTTAGTCAAGCAGTACGTAAGAAATGTTAAGTCCTTTGTACTGGAAACTTGCATTCTCCCAGTAAGGTCATATATTGTACTACGTTGCAAGCCCCTGGAACAATTTTTTGATTCGTGCTTTTGTGAACAAGAAACAATTAACAAGTGGCTCTATCCCATCTCCCCCCTTTCCCCTATCCCATCTCCCCCCTTTCCCCGTCGCGATATAACCTTGAATGGTTGAAAACGACGTTAAACACCAAATAAAGAAAGACAGAAGTTCTTACACTAATTTCATAGTTAACCATAAGTTATAACAATACTGTTATGTTTGCAGACCTCCCGAAAAAATTGGCATTACATTCATCACGCAGCTCCCATAATTTGAAAGCGTCTGCCTAAACACGGATATGCTGGAGACGGCATATTACCAGTACCGGGAGGAGCATGGGTTTTTACAGGCTACTCTTAAGGAGTAAGTGACACACCTATCTTTCTTTACCAAGCATGTGCTTGTCACATCATCGTGATGTGTTGGCAGATACTTCTAGGTCTGTTCCACATGACAAATGTACCCCGTACACCCATCCATTCACACACCTGAAGAAGAAGGTGACAGAAGATTTTTTTTAATTTGCAGGTTTAAAGCAATCCTTGTTTTTCATGTCTTAAAAACTCTTTCTTCTCACAAAGTTGAAAGTTGGTCCATTAAAAAAACCCATTAAATTAAAAGATAAGACATACAAGTGCACACATAGTATTTCCTCTTCTTGTCGATCACGCGATGTGTTTGACATGGTATGATGCATATAATATATTATATACAAACCAGTAAATATTATTTTGTTATCCTCGGATCTCTCCACACTGAAGTCCAGAAGTGAATAATAGATTCATAGTTTATACACTTTGTGTGAAACAAGATCAACATAATGCTGGAAAGAAACACATTTTGGAAAGTACATTTTAAACATAAGTAACTAGGTAAAATGAAAGATTTACATGGATCTTGTCATACTGTCACACACACACACACACACACACACACACACACACACACACACACACACACACACACACACACACAGCCAGCCAGCCATGAAACAAGCCATTCTATCAATTCACGAAAAATAAGTGTTCTTCCCCCCACTTTCCACACCTTTTGTAGGAACACCCTGCCGGACTATGCAACACACACTTATGTCACAGATTTTGTGATTATTTTTCAGGAAGTACCGCTACATAGGATTCTGACAGCTTGTGAGGTGGTGCCATGGTGTGCTAGGGAGGAAAATCAGGATACCTTTACCTTCATGTGGAGTACGGGCCATCAGATATGCATTTCCGTCTGATGTACTACAGAGGTTTTGAGTGGTCTGAGCTTGAATGAAAATGGTAACATGAAAATGTATTTATAATCTAATGCATCACTTATGAAATAAAAGAGTAAAATCTGTAATGCCTTGCAAGTGCATTTTGTTCAGTATTGTCGTTGGTGTCGACATCAGCGGGGAAAAGTGGGATCAGTTTGGTTATCTTGTACTGTATGGTGCTGCAGCTTCTTATCGGTATGGGAGGGGGGGGGGGGGGTTGATATGCAGCGGCCCAAAAGTCAGGTTTGTCACAAAATTCCTCTGGGAAGGAAGCTTCAAAGGCACCTGGATCCTTTGTCAGCTTCTCAAACAGACGTTGAAGCAATCTTGACACGTGACCTGTAAATGTAACAGTGGATAGCTCAGGATGAGATAGTCGTAAAAAGGCATTATTAGCACGGAACCAAGTACAGCTTTTATGCTTGCAAAAATGCATTTTAGGAAGAATGCTGCAGTTCTAGCGAATACCCAACTGAACAAAATTAAATGTAATATTTCTCTCTCTGTCTTTTCCCTCTTCAGTTGTGTGTGTGAGTGTGTGTTTGGGTAAATTGCCAGAATTCCGGAGTATAAGAAAAGAAGAGGATTTTCATTTGTGTGTGTGTCTGCTAAAAACCAGCAGTCAGTAATTACCCTGCATGTAACTTACCATAAGCTCGTGGCCCTTTGCACTTCCTCACACTGTACTCTCCTTTCTTTCCTTTTGGGAATGTGATGGACAACGTCGGGATTTCCTTCCTCATCAAGCGCATCACCCCTGTCCCCATTTTCATTGTAATGCAGAGTGGCAAGGAACAGCCTGAAAACAGGATACAAATTTAAATGCACCGAATTAATGACTCTCACTCTCAGTCATAATTCCACGCTTTACTAAATATTAGACAGATACCTCATTCAAAATCACTCTGCACCCCTCCCCCCCTCCATGTGTATTTATTGTATAATTCTCATTAATAGATCTTATCCAAAAAAAAGCATAACTGAATGTGTAAATTGTAATATTGTTTGTTCATCTATTAGTTGCCTCCCTTCAAATTTATTTTTGAACAATTCCGAGAATACAATTTTAACTATATTCCTTATTTTCAATTTTTTTTTTTAAAGGATATCACTATGCAATGTCATTAACAATTGCATCAAAATTATCTCCCTTGATCTCTCTTGCACAAGACATTTGTTTCAACTACATGTACCGTAAAATCCCTAGCATAAGCCCACCCCCCCTGTGCACAGATTTAGGGCAAAATTGGGGGGTGGGCGTTTGCTAGGGATAGACCCCTTTGCACAAAGTAAGTTTTGTGCTCAACCGTGTAATTGAGTGAATACAAACTCAGAAAGCATGTAAGTTAGGTCGTGTGAGTGGAAGTGAAGGAAAAAAGAAAAAAAAGGACTTTGAGGCAAAGAAGGCCAGCCATGAGAGAGAGAGAGAGAGAGAGAGAGAGAGAGAGAGAGAGAGAGAGAGAGAGAGAGAGAGAGAGAGAAAAGGACTGGCTCTTCTGAAAACAACACGAGCATAGTCATTCATATAAATTTATGAGTAAAAAGAAAATCGCCAGACCTTTGCAAGGACAAACAATAACAACACAATTCCGGGAAAAAGAAACTTGATGAAATGTCGAAATGTCAACACCAATGAAGCCCTTTCTTTCTGTACAGGGAAGAAATTACACGATCGTCTTTGGAAATGAAACGTTAACTGAACTTGGATTTTGTCTTCAAAAGGCCCAATCTTTCTGAGAAAGAAAAACCCACAAACTTAGGAAAAAAAAGAGAAGAGAAACTCGAAAAAACATGAACGATGGGTGGGAGTGAGGAGAGGGGACAAAGAATAAGAAAAAAGGAAAGAAACACGAAAAGGTAAAGAAGGGGAAAAAGATGACTTTTAGAACAGTCTGCACAAATCCTGGTGAAAGTGAGTCTCTTTGAAAAAATCAGGGTGGGCGTTTGCTAGGTAGTTATCCCTGTGCACAACTTTTGGCCCAAAGTGGGGGGTGGGCGTTTGCTAGATGGTGGGCTTATGCTAGGGATTTTACGGTACATGTATTTGTTTGTTAGATTTGGGAGATTTTACAGGAATGAATCTAATAATCAATGACCTAGATATTTCTACATTGTAAAAAAAAATCTGCTGGAGGTATGATGTGTGTTTATGTGTGTTTTGAGTGTGATTGTGTGTGTGTGTATATATATGTGAATGTGACTGTTTGCGTGTGAATGTGTGTGTGTGTGTGTGTGTGTGTCCCCGTCCGTCTATGTGTCAATCTGGATCAAAGTGTATGTGCATGTCTATGCGTATGTGTGGTGTATGTGTCTGTCCGTCTGTCTCTGTGATTCTGGATCAAAGAAAGTGTATATGCATGTCTATGGGTGTGGTTGTCTGTGTCTGTGTCTGTTTGTGTGTGTGTCTTCTGTGTGTATCTCTTCGTTATTATTTTATTGGCAAGACAGAGAGAGAAATCAGAAATCCGAATTTTTGAGAGTCTCAGTCTCCCTCCTACACATATTCACACGGACACACATACCTTACATAAACGATGGAGATGCAAGTAGCAACGCACTACGTCTGCCGTTAAATTTAATCATGCACCGCCAACAGAAACATAACGATCACTTGCCTTCATCACTTTTCTTTTCCGTCGACTTTGAGTCTTTCTCCGGTTCGACACTTCTTCGTCAGCCGTCTCAACTGTCTTTTATGCAGCATTCAAATTCTTCTTTACATTGATAAACGTTAGTGGGATCCCTGACGGGACAGAATCCTCCAACAACCTCCGACTCGGACGATAACCGAGTTCGGATTCGAACAAGGGAGCTGTGAACTGTTCTGCAAATGCATCATCTGCAAAATGGTGTCCACTCGTTGGTTGTGAATAAACCGTTTCCACAAAGTCAATCCAAGCTTTCCTTCTGTGAAAGACTTGAGGGAACCCGTGAGTAAGCTTACTTATTCCCGGCATGTTTGCATGGATAGTATTGCAACCATAAACGACGCAGAAACGATCTACTCATGCTGACTCGTGTTTGCAGAAAGTTAGATCTAGATCCATGGAGAGGGCGCTGCTTCCGCTCCCACTCCCATTCCCATCTCTACGTCATCTGCCGACGTTTCTATTTTTAGCATCATCGTCTTGTTTCAGCTGAAGGCTGGCAGGTGCGAGCTTTTACGGACTTTTCCCACTCGCTGCGTCTGCTCCTCGCATCTTCGGGCCTTTGAAGGGGTGGGAATGGAATGCATCTGGGTGTATGTTTGCGTTGGTAATAAGGGTTTTGGGTTGAAAAATGGGGTTTAGATACACTTTAAAGAGGGGGCCCCTGGGGCCAGTTTCACAAACCAGAAACACAGTCGACCAACTGCAGTTGTCCGAGAGAACCACAGTAATCCGACGTTATCGGGTTTGACGAAAAAAATTTCAGTCGGCCGACTGCGGGTCGTCTCACCAGGGGCCAGTTTCATAAGATAGCAGTGAACCGACTGACAGTCGATCGACTGCCCAGTCGATGGACTGTGGTTGATCGCCGGGTCACCGAAAAGCGCGTTTCATGAGCGAATCACCGTCACCCGCGGACAACCGCAGTCGACCGACTGTACAGTAATTCGAATGGCCAAGTCGAGGGCTAAATTTAGCAACATTACCACTTCCGTTTGCTCATTCGCACGTGAAAATGACCGATTTCGAAGAAAAAGCAAGTCTCGGCCCGCTCAAAATAACAATGACCGAGACTTTCAGTAATTCCTTCGCGTGACGTCTAACCCTCTTACGCCATAATGTGACGTCTTCAAGACATAACCCTGACTTGTCTCCTGGATTACTGCGTCATGATAGATCATTTCGAAGAACAATCACAAGGTTTGGCTCACAATCCAAAAACGTGTGAGCATTCTGCCATTGACTGTGCGGATAATTACATTTATTTTCGGTTTACCGCAGTAAGCCGAACACAGTGTTGGGGGGGAGAGCGATCACCGTGTTTGGCCGACTTCCGGTGAGACGACCCGCAGTCGGCCGACTGAAATTTTTTTCGTGAAACCCGATAACGTCGGATTACTGTGGTTCTCTCGGAAAACTGCAGTTGGTCGACTGTGTTTCTGGCTTATGAAACTGGCCCCTGAAGTCGGCCAAACACAGTGATGCTCTCCCCCCAACGCTGTGTTCGGCCACAGGCGGAAGGTATCGTTCACTGGACCACTACTTCCATAGAAAGACTACAAGGTTTGTCACTCAGCTTTTTTTTGTAGTCTTTCTATGGAAGTAGTGGTCCAGTGAACGATACCTTCCGCCTGTGGTTCGGCTTACTGCGGAAAACCGAAAATAAATGTAATTATCCGCACAGTCAATGGCAGAATGCTCACACTTTTTTGGATTGTGAGCCAAACCTTGTGATTGTTCTTCGAAATGTATCTATCATGACGCAGTAATCCAGGAGACAAGTCAGGGTTATGTCTTGAAGACGTCACATTATGGCGTAAGAGGGTTAGACGCCACGCGAAGGAATTACTGAAAGTCTCGGTCATTGTTATTTTGAGCGGGCCGAGACTTGTTTTTTTTTCGAAATCGGCCATTTCCACGTGCGAATGAGCAAACGGAAGTGGTAATGTTGCTAAATTTAGCCCTCGACTTGGCCATTCGGATTTTAATTACTGTACAGTCGGTTGTCCGCGGGTGACGGTGATTCGCTCATGAAACGCGCTTTTCGGTGACACGGCGATCAACCACAGTTCATCGACTGGGCAGTCGATCGACTGACGACTGTCAGTCGGTTCATGGCTATCTTATGAAACTGGCCCCTGGGCCAGAGTCACCGACCAGAGACCCGGGGTACTGTTACGTTTAGCAGAACAGGGTTGGAACATGTCTAGATTTTCAGAATCCTAACTGTAATGTAGGGGAAGGGCCTCTAATATGGACCACCTTTTGTTTATTGCTGATAACTAGCTTGTTTTCTTGCGAAGAAGTTTCCTTTTGTGGTTGGTAGTCCTTCTCTCTTAGTTTAACAGTTAGGCCTAATTAGAGTGAAATAGCTTTGATAGACCTTCAGCAAAAATTAAATACAGAAAAAATCACAAATGGTCCATATTAGGAGCCTGGGCGCCCAATATGGACCAGTGAAAAGGCCTTCACGAATCACTGTTAAAAAAACCCTATACTTCAAAATAACATGATACAACTTAGTGTGCAAGTCAGACTAATTTAAATATGCTTTAGATTTAGCTGCTTCGGGTTGATGAGAGCATTATTTGAAGCACACCAGGAAACTGAAGAAGCTTATCAAAAACAGAGTGAAAATAAGTGAAATTATCAACTTCCACCAAAAAAATAATATTTGTTATTATTTTTTTAAATCTCGAGGGCTAGTTATAGGTTATTTTCAGCAAGCTTCTTGATGAATGAACTGAAATTGCCTTTAGTTTTTATTTTCTTCGATTTGTTGAAGGTGGTCCATATTAGGGGACTCACACATACTCTGACTAAGTTTGAGGTTTTGCTATTTTTTTTTTGTGCAGTAGAACCTCGGGGTACACACTGTTAAAATGTAACAAAATTGCTATCTTAGCTGTCATATATAGCAATTTTTGTGTTATGAAAGCTCTGGCTGTGGACAAAAACGAGCCCGTTTTAGGCGGCAAATTTAGATTGAACGCTGCCAAAAGTGAAAACAAGTCGCGTAAGGCGAAATTACGACATTTAGTCAAGCTGTGGAACTCACAGAATGAAACTGAACGTAGTCCGCCGCAAGTGCAAAAGGCAGTGAAAGTGACGAGCCTGTTTGGCGCTGTAGCGGTTGCGCTGTGCTTCATAGCACGCTTTACTGTACCTCTCTTCGTTTTAACTTTCTGAGCGTGTTTTAATCCAAACATATCATATCTATATGTTTTTTGAATCAGGAACCGACAAGGAATAAGATGAAATAGTTTTTAAAACGATTTCGGAAATTTAATTTTAATCATAATTTTTATATTTTTAATTTTCAGAGCTTGTTTTTAATCCCAATATAACATATGTATATGTTTTTGGAATCAGAAAATGATGAAGAATAAGATGAACGTAAATTTGGATCGTTTCATAATTTTTTATTTTTTTTTATACAATTTTTCGATTTTTAATGACCAAAGTCATTAATTAATTTTTAAGCCACCAAGCTGAAATGCAATACCGAAGTCCGGGCTTCGTCGAAGATTACTTGACCAAAATTTCAACCAATTTGGTTGAAAAATGAGAGCGTGACAGTGCCGCCTCAACTTTCACGAAAAGCCGGATATGACGTCATCAAAGACATTTATGGAAAAAATGAAAAAAACGTCTGGGGATTTCATACCCAGGAACTCTCATGTCAAATTTCATAAAGATCGGTCCAGTAGTTTTCTCTGAATCGCTATACACACACACACACAGACACACATACACCATATGACCCTCGTCTCGATTCCCCCCTCTACGTTAATACATTTAGTCAAAACTTGACTAAATGTAATAAAACGAATGAAATTGTTTTGAGCGCTCTAGCGCCGTTAGTTTGTCAGAACAGGAGGTGGTCCATATTAGGAGCCGGTCCATATTAGGAGCCTTTCCCCTACTGTTGTAGGCTTCATGTGATCTTGTATGAGGGTCCCTCAATGCGTGTGACAAAATGGCATCAAGCTGTGGAGAACACCCCTAAGTTATGAAACCTCGTATGGGAAATCTTTAATATGGTATCCTTGGACGTTTGCTTACACCCCCCCTCCCCACACACACACACCCACCAACACCACACACACACACACCCACACATATACATACGCGCAGACACGGACGCATGCGCGTTGATCTACACTAATACACACCCATCACCCCCCCACACACACACACACACACACACGCACAAACACACACAAGTTATCGAACAACCCAATCAACATGCACACACACACACACACACACACACACACTCGCAAACACACACTTACTCACGAAACACGAAACACGGACGCTAGCACGCAGCCCCCCCCCCCCCCCCCCTGGCCATCCAATGTACCTCTCAGAGAAAAAAAAATGTGGACTTTGGACCCCTGCCCTCAGTTGGAACCCCCCCCCCCCCCCCCCTCAAACGAACTTGGTCCGGCCCTGGCACGTTTACTTTGCAAGCAGCGCGTTGAATCTGCCTTAGAACGGATGAGCAATCACAATTTCTTCAAATGAGAACAGTTCACTTACCGTACGCACAAAACTAGGCAAGAGTCAAAGTCCCAACGATCTATATTAAATTTTAGCAAACGGCAGTAACGTGGCTAAACGTCCGTGATCACCAATATCCAAAAGTCTGAAAACACCCATCAGAGAAGTCGTCTGCTCTCGTCTTGGCCGGAAACGCGAAGTGCACGAGAAATGTGATTTGAGAGGTTTCTGTTGTTGGTCACACTCGATTGTGAGTCTTCTGTTTTTAAGCGAACCCACACGACGTCACCTACGATCGTTCGCTTTTGGGTCGCACTTTCCGAATAGTTTCAACAGTTCAGATCGAAGTAACTTTCTGATAATCATGTGTTCATATTGCTAGTCTAAAAGACCCGAAGGGGGATTTGGGGTTTGTGATTGACTAGTTTCACATTTCTAGATCTCTCTCTCTCTCTCTCTCTCTCTCTCTCTCTCTCTCTCTCTCTCTCTCTCTCTCTCTCTCTCTCTCTCTCTCTCTCTCTCTAACACACACACACACACACACGCACGCACGCACGTACGCACGCGCGCACACACACACACACACACACACACACACACACACACACACACACACACACACACAGTTGCTTTGTCTGTTCCTGTTTCAAAAAGTAAGACTTAGTTGTTATCTAATAAAACAGAAAAAAATGGAAGGGCGCTGGTTCTGAGCGACGCTTCGTTCTCGAGATAGGTGTGACCACATAACGTCATTTATACTTTCGTCATCGAAGATCTTTCGTATTTCAATCAGTGTCATTTCCCAGTTCTGTGTTTTGCGGTCGTTTTGACTGACTTGACAAGTTGAGAAAACCAATGACATTTCATTTTTGCGAAGCAATTGAATATGAAAAGAAAAGAAAGCGTGCAGAAGTATGTTTGGGTCCTGCAAGACTTTATGACCAACGATTTCTCCCTTGGAAGAAAATGAAGATATCTGCTTTTCGTCTGCTTCGAAGGAAGGGAGATTTTACAGCGCACACGGTAAATTGCAAGTCGTATTGGACAAGAATGTTGTTATTCTTCTTTCTTCGAAGTACCATGTATTTGTTCTTGGCCATATTTTCGAGCTGTGCATTGTTATATTATGGGAAAAACACGTTTGAACGCAAATTCACAAAGAAATGTTGATCATTTGCTCCGGAACTGCAACATCGATTTGCCATAACAAACAATTCTGGCACAATATGCGGGAACAGTCTGGTAGTGTCATATTTTTAAAATAGATTTGGAAGAATTGCTCATAATTTACATAGCACTCCGGCCCTGTTCTTTTTTTTCGTCACACCCAAAACCGTTATTTGTTTTAGGCGACGCAGCATTAAACCGTTATTTGTTATAAAAGAAACAAGCGGCTACATGACTGACGTGAGGTTTGGGTGTCCAAGACAAAATGATGAAAACATGGATAGAACAAAAGCGATTACGTAGCTTGCGTGACGCAATGACGAAGAAGGACTGACGTCAGTATTCTGTGCTCAAAAGATTACAAATACAAGACCACGACGAGATGTCAAAGATTCGTGAAGTGACCTGCGGCACATGTTGGAGCGTGTACCATGTCAATAATAGCCCAGACTTCACAAAGAATTAGCATCACATTCATTGCTGATGCATTAGGTGAAACTAGAGAGAGGAGCGGAACAGAGTATAGAAACAATTTAGCACACACAGCTGCAATTTATCATTGGAAGCCGCAAGAACGTAAGTGATACTTTGTACACGCCAGTAAATACAGCATCCTATACTCACGTGACATGTAAAATGAACTTCAGACTGGCTGTTTCTCCGCCAATTTCAAGCGGTACAATTATCTGAAAGTCGCTTGTTCATTTCAATGCTTGTTATTCTCTCAGGTGCCAGGAGAAAAGGTTCCGTACAACTCTCTCTTACTCTATTACACATGTCGTATGCATTAAGAGCGATTACTTCCCTTTGGTTATTTGATATGGAGAAAATCATGCCAAGATCTTGCAACTGAAGCAGATTTGTGATGTAATTCGATCGATTTTACCCGAAATTCGATTTATTAGAAAACGCACCGAGCGGTTACGTCCCTTGAATAAGAACAGAACTATTTTGCGTTGAAGCTAATTTCAAAGTCAAAATACCATTTATCATCACAAACAAGAATCACCTAGGGGGGGGGGGGGGGGGGGGGGGGTGCGGATACAACGTCCAAAGTTTGATCAGCATAAATCGAATTTCGGGGATAATCACATACATGTCACGTGAGTATAGGGTGCTGTATTTACTGGCGTGTATACTTTGTTGTACATGTGTTGTACATGTATGCATGTTCAAACTTTTTAGTCCAATACGCGATCTGTTCATTGTCGTTGTTTTTATCATCACAGCAGTCGTCATCATCGTCATCATCCTCGCTGTCTCATACTAAGCCTACTTCCCTGACTAGTGGTGGGATCATTCCGACTTGTGGTGGGATCATTCTGACTAGTGGTGGGATCATTCTGCGTATCTGGGTGAGATGGTTATAATAATGAACAGAATAAGTCAATGGACAGATGAATAAAATTAGTAAATAGGGCCTATGTCAGTAGATTCAATCCATACATGACTCAGGGCCGGATCTTTTTTTATTTAGTCAAGTTTTGACTAAATATTTTAACATCGAGGGGGAATCGAAACGAGGGTCGTGGTGTATGTGCGTGTGTCTGTGTGTCTGTGTGTGTGTGTGTGTGTGTGTAGAGCGATTCAGACTAAACTACTGGACCGATCTTTATGAAATTTGACATGAGAGTTCCTGGGTATGAAATCCCCGAACGTTTTTTTCATTTTTTTGATAAATGTCTTTGATGACGTCATATCCGGCTTTTCGTGAAAGTTGAGGCGGCACTGTCACGCCCTCATTTTTCAACCAAATTGGTTGAAATTTTGGTCAAGTAATCTTCGATGAAGCCCGGACTTCGGTATTGCATTTCAGCTTGGTGGCTTAAAAATTAATTAATGACTTTGGTCATTAAAAATCTGAAAATTGTAAAAAAAAATAAAAATTTATAAAACGATCCAAATTTACGTTTATCTTATTCTCCATCATTTGCTGATTCCAAAAACATATAAATATGTTATATTCGGATTAAAAACAAGCTCTGAAAATTAAATATATAAATATTATTATCAAAATTAAATTGTCGAAATCAATTTAAAAACACTTTCATCTTATTCCTTGTCGGTTCCTGATTCCAAAAACATATAGATATGATATGTTTGGATTAAAAACACGCTCAGAAAGTTAAAACAAAGAGAGGTACAGAAAAGCGTGCTATCCTTCTTAGCGCAACTACTACCCCGCTCTTCTTGTCAATTTCACTGCCTTTGCCATGAGCGGTGGACTTTTATTTGGAATAAAATCAAGCTCTGAAAATTAAATATATAAAACTTATTATCAAAATTAAATTTTCGAAATCAATTTAAAAACACTTTCATCTTATTCCTTGTCGGTTCCTATTTCAAAAAACATATAGATATGATATGTTTGGATTAAAAACACTCTCAGAAAGTTAAAACAAAGAGAGGTACAGAAAAGCCTGCAATCCTTCTTAGCGCAACTACTACCCCGCTCTTCTTGTCAATTTCACTGTCTTTGCCGTGAGCGGTGGACTGACGATGCTACGAGTATACGGTCTTGCTGCGTTGCATTGCGTTCAGTTTCATTCTGTGAGTTCGACAGCTACTTGACTAAATGTTGTATTTTCGCCTTACGCGACTTTTTGTTTTATGCTGATAACTAGCTTGTTTTCTTGCGAAGAAGTTTCATTTTGTGTTTGGTAGTCCTTCTCTCTTAGGTTAACCGTTAGGCCTAATTAGAATAAAATAGCTTTGATAGACATTCAGCAAAAAATTAAATACAGGAAAAATCACAAATGGTCCATATTATTAGGAGCCTGGGCGCCTAATATGGACCAGTGGAGAGTCTTTCACGAATCGCTGTAAAAAGCCCCCTATACTTCAAAATAACATGATACAACTTAGTGTGCAAGTCAGACTAATCAAACTATGCTTTAGATTTATCTGTTTTGGGTTGATGAGAGCATTATTTGAAGCACACCAGGAAACTAAAGAAGCTTATCAAAAACAGAGTGAAAATAAGTGAAATTATCAACTTCCACGAAAAGAAGACTATTTGTTATATATATTTTTGATATCTCGAGGGCTAGTTATAGGTTATTTTCAGCAAGCTTCTTAATGAATTAATGAAAATAGCCTTTAGCTTTTATTTTCTTCGATTTGTTGAAGGTGGTCCATATTAGGGGACTCACGCATACTTTGAGATTTTGCTATTTTTTTTTGTGCAGTAGAAACTCTGGGTCAACACTGCTAAAATGTAACAAATACAGTCTTAGCTGTCATTTGTAGCACGTTTTGTGTGATAAAAGCTTTGGCTGTGGACAGAAACGAGTCCGTTTTTGGCGGCAAATTTAGTGTGAACGCTGCCAAAAGTGAAACAAAGAGAAAAAGCCTAACGGTTTTGAGGTTTGTGTTTCTGCAACTGTTTTGACATGTGCAAGTTATCCATAGAGGGTGAATACAGCGAATGAAATTGTTTTGAGCGCTCTAGCGCCGCTAGTTTGTCAGAACTGGAGGTGGTCCATATTAGGAGCCGGTCCATATTAGGAGCCCTTCCCCTACCTCTCAGAGAAAAGAAAAACAAATATGTCAGACTTATTTACTCGGCATATAATATGTCTTTGGGATTATTTACTGAACCACTATGGTAAATGAATATCTGAAGTATTTTGTTACTGTTAAAAATGTGTAATTTTGATTCCCAGTTGCAAGGAAAGACCAAAAAATGACCTCACAAATGCAAAATTTGCTCAGCTTCTGGGAGGCTTTGCCCCCCAGACCCCCCAGCGGGGCGTTGCCCCTGCACCCCACAGGGGCCTCAACGGCCCCTGGACCCATGCCTTCAGTTGCCTTCAGTTGGAACACCCCCCCCCCCCCCCTCAAACGAACTTGGTCCGGCCCTGTGACTCAAGAGTAAATCAAATGGTATCTTGCCTTCATTATCAGTTTATTATCCTCCCCCCCTCCCCCCTCACCCCCCCCCCACCCCTTGGTTTTACTGTCATCAGCTTACGTCCACACCTCGAGGTGGTTTCTACTTTCTTTTTAACCTTTTGTTGTTATTCCCGTTCGAAGAAAAGAAAATGAGTTCTGGATGATCGAACGTGTAGCAAAGACCTGTACGCGTACGTGTACACCCGTGACTCACTTTCTTCTGAAAATCTCTATCGGATAATCTTACTGACAGGACAACAACGATGCTACCTGACTACAACAACACTGCCGACCTGCCAATCACCCACAACCAGGTGGCTCCCACCGACGACGAAGTGACCACGTCCAAAGCGGTCCCTGGCAGCAGGTCAGCCAGCGATGACCCGTTCCAAGCTGACTCGTGTGGTGCCCAGTCCGCGGACCTTCCCCCGGATAGCGACACAGAGCCTGCTCGCTCCTCTGACTGCCAGGCTCGCGGAGAAAGGTATGGCCAACAAGAAAATATGTTGGTTAAGGGTAACCCGACCGACCTTATTTTTTCCTGCCGACCCTAGAACTTGTTTTCCATTTCTCGAAAAAACAAACAAACTTTTGAAACATTCTCCGAACCATACCGAGACTAAAGGTATACTGGCTTCAAACTCGACTACATTAAACAAAAAGAAAAAAAAAGCCTGCCTACCGACATTATGGCACGTTACCCTAAACCATCATTTTTTCTCTCTTTTTTTTTTTTTTTTTTTTTTTTTGGGGGGGGGGGGGGGGGGGCACCTTGAAGGTTAGCTACCCATGCACGACTGTTCACACGAATTCCCGATATATCTCTGTCGGGTTAGAAACCGCAGAAGAAGAAGAAGAAGAAGCAGAAGAAGAAGAAGAAGAACTCAGTCGGGTTAATATGGGTTGAGAAAGAGTGAATACTCTTACTCTTAGTGAGACAAGCTTTCTACACGTGCTTCTTAGCCACGTGTTTCAGACACACCCCTCGATAGTGACTGGCCTATAATGCCACGTGTTTCAGACACACCCCTCGATAGTGACTGGCCTGTAATGCCACGTGTTTCAGACACACCCCTCGATAGTGACTGGCCTGTAATGCCACGTGTTTCAGACACACCCCTCGATAGTGACTGGCCTATAATGCCACGTGTTTCAGACACACCCCTCGATAGTGACAGGCCTATAATGCCACGTGTTTCAGACACACCCCTCGATAGTGACTGGCTTATAATGCCACGTGTTTCAGACACACCCCTCGATAGTGACTGGCCTGTAATGCCACGTGTTTCAGACACACACCTTCGCTAGTGACTGGCCTAGAATGCCACGTGTTTCAGACACACCCCTCGCTAGTGACTGGCCTATAATGCCACGTGTTTCAGACACACCCCTCGCTAGTGACTGGCCTATAATGCCACGTGTTTCAGACACACCCCTCGATAGTGACTGGCCTATAATGCCACGTGTATCAGACACACCCCTCGATAGTGACTGGCCTATAATGCCACGTGTTTCAGACACACCCCTCGCTAGTGACTGGCCTATAATGCCACGTGTTTCACACACACCCCTCGATAGTGACTGGCTTATAATGCCACGGGTTTCACACACACCCCTCGATAGTGACTGGCCTATAATGCCACGTGATAAATGGTGACTCCCTAAAAACAAGAGTACTTACTCTGACCTGACACAGCTAGTTCGTTCTGAAAATCGCCTATGATGGCGAGATCTCGCGTGATTGCTTCAAGCTTCAGCTACGCAACTGCAGTATGCTTTTGCGGACACATTCCCAGAAATACATTGCTAATTTCACAAGCAGTCTGACAAAAATGATAGTCATTACTGATTGTAAAAAAAAAACTCGAAATTTGTGTTCTTGCTTGATTTGTTTTCGTCGTGAAATTGTAGTAAATAATATACGAAAATGAAACATGTCATTTAGTTCTGCTTCGGTAACCTCCATGCACAAGTGGTTTGTTCAGGCTTGTTTCACAACTGTCATTTACGAATGGGATTCAAAATGGCTAATATAAGGATGAGGATAAGGATAAGATTTTTCTAGCCCTGTGAGGTTATACCCTCATGGAAATTCGGACTGTTTCCTCATTGGGGAAAGCGAGCTGCCCTTCTTTTGTACGGCGCGACCCTTCTTTTTTCCCTCCTGCGTGCGTGTATTCATGTTTCCAAGCACTGAGACTTTCGCTGTGAACTTGGGTTCTTTATCGTGCGCAGGCGTGATGGTATGGCCTACTTGGAGTGGCTACTGTCAACAAGGTCGAGCGCGACCATCCCCGATGGAATCACGCGTCACGTGACTTTCAAGTCTTCGGCAACCTCCATCATCCTTCCAGAACTGTCAGGCGAGTACATTTTGCATGGACATGTTCACAATCATCAGCGTTTTTCTTTGTTATCGTTCTCAGGGCTGGACCTAGTGCGTGAGGGGGAGGGGCGTCAAAAAAGTGTCAAGAGTACAGGGGCTGGACCTAGTGCGTGAGAGGGAGGGGCTTCACAAATGTGGCGAGGGTACAAGGGCTGTACCTAGTGTATGAGAGGGAGGGGCGTCAAAAAAGTGTCAAGAGTACAGGGGCTGGACCTAGTGCGTGAGAGGGAGGGGCTTCACAAATGTGGCGAGGGTACAAGGGCTGTACCTAGTGTATGAGAGGGAGGGGCGTCAAAAAAGTGTCAAGAGTACAGGGGCTGGACCTAGTGCGTGAGGGGGAGGGGCTTCACAAATGTGGCGAGGGTACAAGGGCTGTACCTAGTGTATGAGAGGGAGGGGCGTCAAAAAAGTGTCAAGAGTACAGGGGCTGGACCTAGTGCGTGAGAGGGAGGGGCTTCACAAATGTGGCGAGGGTACAAGGGCTGTACCTAGTGTATGAGAGGGAGGGGCGTCAAAAAAGTGTCAAGAGTACAGGGGCTGGACCTAGTGCGTGAGGGGGAGGGGCTTCACAAATGTGGCGAGGGTACAAGGGCTGTACCTAGTGTATGAGAAAGAGGGGCGTCAAAAAAGTGTCAAGAGTACAAGGGCTGGACCTAGTGTATGAGAGGGAAGGGCTTCCAACATGAGGCAAGGATACAGGGGTTGGACCCAGTGTATGAGAGGGAGGGGCGTCAAAAAAGTGTCAAGAGTACAGGGGCTGGACCTAGTGCGTGAGGGGGAGGGACTTCACAAATGTGGCGAGGGTACAAGGGCTGTACCTAGTGTATGAGAGGGAGGAGCTTCCAATATGAGGCAAGGGTACAGGGGCTGGACCTAGTGTATGAGAGAGAGGGGCTTCCAACATTAGGCAAGGGTACAGGGGTTGGACCCAGTGTATGAGAGGGAGGGGCGTCAAAAAAGTGTCAAGAGTACAGGGGCTGGACCTAGTGCGTGAGGGGGAGGGACTTCACAAATGTGGCGAGGGTACAAGGGCTGTACCTAGTGTATGAGAGGGAGGGGCTTCCAATATGAGGAAGGGGTACAGGGGCTGTACCTAGTGTATGAGAGGGAGGGGCTTCCAATATGAGGAAGGGGTACAGGGGCTGGACCCAGTGTATGAGAGGGAGGGGCGTCAAAAAAGTGTCAAGAGTACAGGGGCTGGACCTAGAGCATGAGGGGGAGGGGCTTCACAAATGTGGCAAGTGTACAAGGGCTGGACCTAGTGTATGAGAGGGAGGGGCTTCCAACATGAGGCAAGGGTACAGGGGTTGGACCCAGTGTATGAGAGGGAGGGGCTTCCAACATGAGGCAAGGGTACAGGGGTTGGACCCAGTGTACGCGAGGGAGGGGCGTCAAAAAGTGTCAAGAGTACAGGGGCTGGACCTAGTGCGTGAGGGGGAGGGGCTTCACAAATGTGGCGAGGGTACAGGGGCTGGGGGTGTACGTCTGCCCCCAATCTGTCGTTGACCTTTAGCATTTGAAAGTCTTTTTTGGCCTCTCCTTGCGATTATTTTTTACATAATTGCCGGAAAAGGGGGGGGGGTTAGGGCTTTTGTATCCCAGGACAACCACCCCCTCCCCCCCCTCCCCCCCCCCTTGTCCCGCTCCCTAGATCCATCCGTGATAATGATAATCATTTCTGTTTGTTATCGTTCTTTATGATTTGTGGCTGCGACTTTCATGTTCGACGTGATGTGTTGTGCCCCAAAAGACATTCTTGTGCTGTGCTCTGTGAGAGGTGTTTTCTTTGTGCTTAATATTATTTTGTTTGGACCTAGCTGTTGATGTGTACATTGTTGTTAAACAGTTGTTTGTTGTATGTTTATCAGGGTTTGCTAGTGTGTGATAGGGTTCGTGTCCGTCTATAGATGCTAGTTTCTTTGTTAGTCCTGTGTTGACAACTCTTCGACAAGCGCTTAGAACTGTACCCACGGAATACGCGCTATATAAGCTTCCTATTGATGTCTTGAGAAAAGCGCTTAGAACTGTACCCACGGAATACGCGCTATATAAGCTTCCTATTGATGTCTTGAGAAAAGCGCTTAGAACTGTACCCACGGAATACGCGCTATATAAGCTTCCTATTGATGTCTTGAGAAAAGCGCTTAGAACTGTACCCACGGAATACGCGCTATATAAGCTTCCTATTGATGTCTTGGGACAAGCGCTTAGAACTGTACCCACGGAATACGCGCTATATAAGCTTCCTATTGATGTCTTGAGAAAAGCGCTTAGAACTGTACCCACGGAATACGCGCTATATAAGCTTCCTATTGATGTCTTGAGAAAAGCGCTTAGAACTGTACCCACGGAATACGCGCTATATAAGCTTCCTATTGATGTCTTGAGAAAAGCGCTTAGAACTGTACCCACGGAATACGCGCTATATAAGCTTCATATTGATTGATTGATTGATTGAACGTAACCTTGAACGAAATGAAGAAGCCGCTCGTGTCCACCAGAGACGCGCACATGCTGCTTTGCTGTTGTTGCTTTTACACTTGTATTTCACTTGCTATTTTCCATCTCTTCTCCCCCTTTTGCAAATCCCGTAATTCTTTTCACATACGTTGTATTCGTCCTCCAATGAAAATGTGAAACTGTTATGAAGAGCACGTGTGAAAGCATAGCTTGTTATGTTACATTGATTCAGTTGATTGTGTGCGGCATTGCTTTTTGTAATTCCTTGAGTTAAACATTGTTTTGACCAAAGAGCGGTACACTATTATTGAACACTATGTTATTTTGTTTTGGTCACGTAAAATAAGAGTGAAATAAGGGGTCACGGTTTGGTCACTTTTGCTTGAGTTTGTGTCCTATTTGTATATTTTCAGTTGTTCCATGTCCTGTATTTTGAATATAATGTTGTATTCACCAAAGTCGGGTACAGTGCCGAGAAGAGACGCTGGTACGTGCTGGTGCTCTACTGCCTGTACGCGTGCGGTCAGTCGACTGTGACCAATACCTTCGGCCCGCTGTCCATCACAGCCAGTGTTGTGTACGGGTGGGAGGAGCAGACTGTGTTGCTGCTTAACTTTATGGGTCCGCTGGCTTTCCTCCTCAGTGGGGGCTTCTTCTGCTGGATCGTCACTCACAAAGGTCTGTGTGGATTTATTCGTGTGTGGGTGGGGGGGGGCGGGGGATGGGGTGTGTGTGTTGGTGGGGGGGGGGATGGGGGTGTGTGTTGGTGGGGGTGGGGGATGGGGGTTGTGTGTAGGTGGGGTGGGTGGGAGTGGGGGATGGGGGTGGTGTGTGGGTGGTGGGATGGGGGTGGTGTGTGGGTGGGGGTGAGGGGATGGGGGTGGTGTGTGGGTGGGGTGGGGGATGGGGGTGGTGTGTGGGTGGGGGTGGGGGGTGGGGGTGTGTGTGGGTGGGGGGATGTGGGTGGTGTGTGGGTGGGGGGATGGGGTGGTGTGTGGGTGGGGGATGGGGGTGGTGTGTGGGTGGGGGATGGGGGTAGTGTGTGGGTGGGGGATGGGGGTGGCGTGTGGGTGGGGGTGGGAGGATGGGGGTGGTGTGTGGGTGGGGGATGGGTGTGGTGTGTGGGTGGGTGTGGGGGTGGTGTGTGGGTGGGGGGATGGGGGTTGTGTGTGGGTGGGGGGATGGGGGTGGTGTGTGGGTGGGGGTGGGGGCGTTGAGTGTGTACGTGTCTCTCTTTTTCCCTTCTTTCTTTCTCTTCCAATCGGCCTGATTGTCTGTCTCTTAGTCTCGGTCTGTCTGTCTGTCTGTCTGTCTGTCTGTCTGTCTGTCTGTCTGTCTGTCTCTCTCATTCTGTCTGTCTGTCTCTCTCATTCTGTCTGTCTGTCTCTCTCATTCTCACTGTCTGTCTCTGTCTGTCTGTCTCTCTCTGACTCTCGTTCTCTCTGTCTCTGTCTCTGTTTCTGTCTATCTCTGTCTCTGTTTCTGTCTCTCTTTGTCTCTGTTTCTGTCTGTCTCTCTCTGTCTCTCGTTCTCTCTCTCTCTCTCTCTCTCTCTCTCTCTCTCTCTCTCTCTCTCTCTCTCTCTCTCTCTCTCTCTTAACCAGGTGTTACACGACACTTGAGATTGCCACAAGTTCTCAAATGTCGTATAGTTGTGTTCTTTTTCTTCTCGCTCACGCTGCGCTTGTCTTTCTTCACGCTGCGCCAGCAGTCGTGTCTGGGACTCGACGAACTCCGTCAACTGCTTGCCTTTTAGTCCCAGTTCAATTCCTTTTGCCCAGAACTCAGCTATTCTGGTCTTTTCCGGTGCGTTCGTCTGTATTCTTTCACAGCCCCGAACGTAGACGAATGTAGTCTTCTAAAAGAACACAGTCTCTACTGCACCTCCGATGCTTCTCTCGTCGCTGTTCACCTTCGTAGACGCAGGCTGCCACCCTCCTCGTCTAACGTGACGGCGCACTCTGCTCACGATACGTACGCGACGTACCTCAGTCGTATTTCGTAGTATTAATGCACTAGCTCCGCGACGAAGTCCGTCTCGTCCAAACGGCAGCTAACCTCTGTAATCCCGATACACTCCGGCGTCGCTCACCGTACCGAGCTGCGGCGATTACCAAACTCTTCACCAGTCACACCGAATCCACGGTTCCGTAGTCTCAATACTGATCCCTCAGGATACACCCGAGTGATGGCTACCTCCTGTGACTGTCTTGACTGTCTTTGTTGCTGGAAAACCCTTGGCGTTAAACGTAGATCCTTGGCTTGGCCCCCAATTGTTACACGACACTTGAGATTGCCACAAATTCTCAAACGTCGTATAGTTGTGTTCTTTTATTCTACGTCGCCCGTCTTCGCAGCAACAGAAAACAACTCGTCAAATTGAGTTCGAGGATTTATTTAGCATTCCATACATACAACTGCACATCGTAGCAGAACTCAAATAGAAGCTTTTTTAACATTCAAATCGCGCTGGCATATATAGTAAATACTCAATCTCGAGAATATTCCAGACCGAACACGATACAACTACATTATACGAGCCGTGCATGGACTAAACTAGCGACATTCTCTCTGACGTACATCAAAAGCACCGACACACTTAATCCGAACGAACGCCACGAACTTACGACTAAAACAGCATGGTAAACAACTTGTTTTGACAGGACTAGAAAGTTCACCTGCATTCTCGTCCAAGCATAAATATTGTGTTTACAAAATATAATTCGGTACTTTCCCACAAAGTACAAATAAGTCAACTACATGCAACACACAAAACTGAACCAAAGCTCAGCAACGGTAGCGTTTCCTAACACCAGGGAAATGGTATAAGCGATTTTTCTCCGAATATTAGAGCTAAACATTATAGGTGTCTATCGGGTGTTTTGGTCAGCAAAGAGACTGAGGGTGGAACACAAATATTTATTTATTTATTTATTTATTAAGGAGATTTCTATAGCGCATAACTAAAAGCACTATGCGCTTTACAATATCACTAAGTATAAGCACACGCAAACATACTCTGATTAAATAGAACTTAGCCTAACAAGACAATACTAAGAACACTAAACGTTGAGTTCATACAAAAATAGAGAATTAAATTAAATACTGGACAAACGATTAAAATAAGCTTAAGGCCTACACCGACTACAATGGACTATTTCAAATACAAAAATTTAGTTAACTATAAAAGGCAGTGCATAAAACTCCATAATCCTAAGAAGGTCGATCAAATAAAAAACATAAAAGACTATTTAACTATAATTACTTCGTAAAAGATTTTTAACAACAAATCTAAAAGATTTTCATGCCATATTGCACAACACATTTTGACACAGACCCAACCTCACACAAGCACACATACACACTTACACACACACACACACACACACACACACACACACACACACACACACACACACACACACACACACACACATGTACTCACACACACACATATATACACACACACACACACACACAATAAATCCAACAAATATTCAAATACATAAAAAGAATTAAGTAAGCGTTTAAAACATATTTTACAAACAACGGTAGTACATATTATAGTGTTAATAATGTGAGACTACCCAATAAAAATATTTAACTAGTGAGTTTATTGGAATGCTGGCAGATAAAAACATATCACGAGGCAGGCGTGTGCTTCAGGTATTGTAAGCAGACTTGAAAAGGTGGGTTTTAAGGGACTTTTTGAAAGTGGAAGAGGTTTTACAGTGACGGATGGGGTGGGGAAGTTGATTCCAGAGAGTGGGAGCGGAAAAGGAGAAAGAACGGTCGCCAGTGGTTTTGGTTTTGGTGCGTGGGGTGGAAAGTATTCTGCTGTCAGTGGATGAGCGAAGCTGTCTGGATGGAGTGTAAGGATGCAAGAGTTCAGAAAGATAGACAGGAAAGTGAGGATCAGTGAAAGAGCTGAAGCAGATGTTGGCGGTTTTGTGTATGATGCGGGAAGATATAGGAAGCCAGTGAAGTTGTTGCATACGTGGTTGTATGTGGTCGTGTTTCTTTGCCCTGAAGATGAGTCTAGCTGCTGTGTTTTGGACTTTCTGAAGTTTGTCTGTGAGGTGCTGGGGAATGCCTGTGAGTAGAGCGTTGCAGTAGTCAAATTTGGAGAGAATGAGAGAGCAGACAAGAGTTTTGGTGGCTTCAAAGGAAAGAAGATGTCTGATGCTCCTAATTTTTGACTCACATGCGAAGCAAAAGTGAGTCTATGTACTCACCCGAGTCGTCCGTCCGTCCGGACGTCCGGACGTCCGTCCGTCCGTCCGGAAAACTTTAACGTTGGATATTTCTTGGACACTATTCAGTCTATCAGTACCAAATTTGGCAAGATGGTGTATGATGACAAGGCCCCAAAAAACATACATAGCATCTTGACCTTGCTTCAAGGTCAAGGTCGCAGGGGCCATAAATGTTGTCTAAAAAGCAGCTATTTTTCCCATTTTTCCCATTTTCTCTGAAGTTTTTGAGATTCAATACCTCACCTATATATGATATACTAGAGGAATACCCGGCTTCGCCGGGGTGAATCGCGAGACAGAGACAGACAGCGTGGCGGTTCATCACAATCACCTCTGCAAGCGAAGTCCTGTCAAACGGGATTGAGCATTTTAGAGCTTATTTCTTAGCCCTATATTATCTGTTGTGGCTTCTCAAATGCCAGAACATACAGACAGACGAAAGCCGCTAGACCCCATCACAAACAGAACTCTACAATCAACAGGTTTTTTCCCACACACACACACACAAACACACACACAGAGAAGCCGTATATATATATATGTATATCTATATCTATAAATATATAGAGATAGGTGAGAGTGTATTTTTTGCGTGGCTATAAATTGATTCGACCTTTTCACTTTGACAGTAAGAACAACTTACGGGTGCAAGGGAAGCGTTCTGGACAGCGCAGTGACATTCTAAAAATAGTACCTCAGAAACGGGAATTTGGGGTGAACGGCGCGACAGAGACAGACATCGTGGCGGTTCACCACAATCACCTTTGAAAGGCGAAGTCCTGTCAAACGGGATTGAGAATTTTTGAGCTTATTTCTTAGCCCTATATCATCTGCTGTGGCTTCTCACATGCCAGAACATACAGACAGACAAAAGCCGCTAGACCCCATCACAAACAGAACTCTATAATACATAGGTTTTTGCCCACACACACACACAAACACACACACACACAGAGAAGCCGTATATATATCTGTATCTATAAATATATAGAGAGAGGTGAGAGTGTATTTTTCGCGTGGCTATAAATTGATTCGACCTTTTCACTTTGACAGTAAGAACAACTTACGGGTGCAAGGGAAGCGTTGTGGACAGCGCAGTGGACAGCGCAGTGACATTCTAAAAATAATAGTAACTTACAACTGAACGGGAAAGCCACACGAAGGAAGGGAGATAAACGCCAAACACTGGAGAAGATAAGGAAGAGTTACTTATAATGGTGAAATGAACACAAAAACGAAAATGAGTTCAGCGCTGCGCGCTGAGAGCACGTGTTGAAATATCTCATCGATGATATTGTGTCCGGGGTGTAGCTGAATACGGTGTCCAAATTTGAAAAAGATCCACCGAGAACTTTGGCGTTGTGATGTGGTGTAGCGGCTATGGTGTGTCGGTATGGGGGCCCGGGTAAGCTGAGGTGGAACCAAAATAGCTGAGGTGGAACCAAAATCGGTTCCGCGCTGCGCGCTGAGAGCACGTGTTGAAATATCGACCAGGTTGTGTCGTGTCCCGGGTCTACCTGAATATGCCCACCAAATTTGAAGCAGATCCATCGAGAACTTTGGCCGTGCATCGCGCACAGATACACAGACAGATACACAGACACACAGACACACAGACTCTAGTCGTATATATATATAGATAGGGCAAAGTAAGCCCCATCTTTTGATACCAGTTTGGTTTACCTTGCTTCGAGGTCAAGGTCACAGGAGCTCTTCAAAGTTGGATTGTTTACATATTTTGAAGTGACCTTGACCCTGAACTATGGAAGATAACTGTTTCAAACTTAAAAATTATGTGGGGCACATGTTATGCTTTCATCATGAGACACATTTGGTCACATATGATCAAGGTCAAGGTCACTTTGACCCTTATGAAATGTGACCAAAATAAGGTAATGAACCACTAAAAGTGACCATATCTCATGGTAGAAAGAGCCAATAAGCACCATTGTACTTCCTGTGTCTTGAATTAACAGCTTTGTGTTGCATGACCTTGGATGACCTTGACCTTGGGTCAAGGTCACATGTATTTTGGTAGGAAAAATGTGTAAAGCAGTTCTTAGTGTATGATGTCATTGCTATGTAAAGGTCAAGGTCAAGCATGTGAGTCGTATGGGCTTTGCCCTTCTTGTTCTGATCTCAGTGTATGCAGATCTACAGATGTTCGTGATGTGCTTGTCCATGGAGAGGGTGTCTGTGAAGGTCACTCCAAGGTTTCTAGCAGAGGATGAGAGTTTGATGTCAGAGTTGCCTACAGAGATAGAAGAAGGAACAGAAGGAGGGAGAGGCTTGTTTTTAGGGTGGATGAGGAGGACTTCAGTTTTGTCATCATTTAGTTTTAGTTTGTTGCAGGTCATCCAGCGCTTGGCGTCGTCGACACAGTCCTGCACGCGGCGGATGGTGGAATCGAGTCGATCCGGGGGGCAAGAGCCCCGGAGTTGTGTGTCATCTGCAAAGGTTTGACTGGAAACCGAGTGGTGGCTGATGAGAGTTGATAGAGGTTTGGTGTAGAGGATGAAAAGGACTGGCCCGAGGACAGATCCTTGAGGAACTCCTAGTGAAAGGGTGGAAGTTTTGGAAGTGTGGCTGCCTGCTGAGACTGTCTGTGTTCTGTCCGAGAGATAGGATTGAAACCAGGTGAGTGCTGTGCCGGAAAGTCCGAAAGAGAGATGGAGGCGGTCAAGAAGGATCTGATGGTCTATTGTGTCGAAAGCTGCTGAGAGGTCGAGTAGGGTGAGAATGGAGAGATTACCACCATCCATCGCGCGCAGGAGGTCATTCATGACACGAACAAGCGCTGTCTCGGTGCTGTGACCTGCTCGGTAGGCGGACTGTGTGGTAGGAAAGAGGTTGTGAGAGTGAAGATAGTCGGAGAGTTGAGAAAGAACAAGTTTTTCAGTGATCTTGGAGAGGAAGGAGAGGTTGCTGACAGGACGGTAGTTTTTCAGGGTGTTCGGATCAAGGGACGGTTTCTTGAGAAGGGGGAGGACAATGGACTGTTTGAATGTGGGTGGAAAGGTGCCAGAAAGAAGAGAAGAGTTGATGATAGAAGTGATAACAGGCAGAAGTTCATCTAGGGACGGGGATGGGGTCAAGGGCACATGTTTTGGGAGCGGACTTGGTGATGACACCCTTCACCTCATGCTCGGTCACAGGTCTGAATCCAACAAAGGATGACGCCGTCTGTTCCACGTCATCCGTGAACGGCGAAGATGGTGTAGGAGTCGCGCTGTCCAGCTCCTCTCTGATCTTCTGAAATATTCCTATTTCTTCTCTTGGTTCAAGGCCTGCGGGTTGCCTGCGTCAGTTCCTCGTGCCTGGTTGCCATAGGAACCTTCCTTCAGTGTATCCCCGATGTTACTCCCGACGCTACTCGGTAAACCTTGAGGGGGTGGGTGTGGGGGGGAGTGTGTTTGTTTGTGTGTGATAAATAGAGAGAGAGAGAGAGAGAGAGAGAGAGAGAGAGAACTTTGAACTTTGAACTTTTGAACTTTATTACAGGAAAGATAGCATTAGGTCCGTAGGACCTTTCTTACAGCTAGTCCTGATCTAAGCAAAATGGTTATAATCGAAATGGGAATACATAGGAACAGAGAGAGAGAGAGAGAGAGAGAGAGAGAGAGAGAGAGAGAGAGAGAGAGAGAGAGAGAGAGAGAGAGAGAGAGAGAGAGAGAGAGAGAGAGAGAGAGAGAGAGAGAGAATAGCAGAAGTGCGAACTCAAGTTTACTCTATGGGAGTGAATGTTGGAATTTGTGGAAGTACTAAATGGTTCCAGCAACACCAACCAGAGAAACATACGACACGAACAAAATGCGCGTGGGCCACTTGGATGGTATAAGACTGGTATTCTATGGACACTTTTGTCTTACAGCTCGTTTTATGACGACTAAACAAAGCAATAAGGCTGGTGTTGAAAGGACACAAGTACTAAGTATTGTTTTTAACAACGGCACAATATCCTCTTTCAGCCTGGTCCTAACCGGACATTTTGTGAACGGCCTTGGTGGTCCACTCGCCATGTCCGGCGCCCCAGCGCTGTCGGCGTGTTGGTTCCCTCCCAACCAGCGAGCCATGGCAACCACAGTCGGCGCCATGGCTTTCTACCTGGGCCTGGCTGTCTCGTCACGCTTGGGTAATTTCTCTCTCCTAGTCTGTTCCCGGCCTGGCTGTCTCGTCACGCTTGACTGATGATGTCATTTGTATGGAGTCGACGCACGTGCGAGGATATGTATGTGTGGGAGGGGGGGGGGGGGCGGGAGATGGAAGCTTGCTGTATGTTATGTAATGTATATATTGTGTGTGATACGTGGAAATGTGATACTATTTATTTGCATGTATGATACAGGTACAAATGTGATAATTGTAGGCTTATACTAGTGATTACTGTGTGTGATACATGAAATGTGATATGAATGCTGTTTTTATATGTTATACTCTTACTTTCTCCCAAGCGCAAGACAAATTCTTCTATGAAAATTGAAGCCAATAAAATTTGAGTTGAGTTGAGTTGAGTTGAGTTGAGTAATTTCTCTCTCCTAGTCTGTCTACCTGGGCCTGGCTGTCTCGTCACGCTTGGGTAATTTCTCTCTCCTAGTCTGTTTCCGACCCTGGCTGTCTTTCTTTATTTATTTGGTGTTTAACGTCGTTATCAACCATTCAAGGTTATATCGCGACGGCCCTGGCTGTCTGTCTCACTGTCTTTGTTCATGACCGCTGTCTGTTAGTCGGTCTCTTTCTCTTTGTCTCCCTTTGTTCGTGTTTGTCTGTCCGCCTGTGTGTCTCTGTCAGCTAGGGCTCCCCACGGATGTCCGTCCTAGAGGGTCCCGGGACCCCCACTTTTAAAGTTTAGAGGGTCCATGGACCCCCTACGCGGAGTTTTAGAGGGTTCCAAGAGTCCATGGTCCCCAAACCCCCTGTCTATTGTTCATATAACGCGTTGTTATCGCAAATAGTGTGACTATACATTGTTAACTGAAACACACTCACTTTTTACATTTAGTCAAGTTTTGACTAAATGTTTTAACATAGAGGGGGAATCGAGACGAGGGTCGTGGTGTATGTGTGTGTGTGTGTGTGTGTGTGTGTGTGTGTGTGTGTGTGTGTGTGTGTGTGTGTCTGTCTGTCTGTCTGTCTGTCTGTCTGTGCGTGTGTGCATGTGTGTAGAGCGATTCAGACCAAACTACTGGACCGATCTTTATGAAATTTGACATGAGAGTTCCTGGGAATGATATCCCCGGACATTGTTTTCTTTTTTTGATGAATACTTTTGATGACGTCATATCCGGCTTTTTGTAAAAGTTGAGGCGGCACTGTCACACCCTCATTTTTCAATCGAATTGATTGAAATTTTTGTAAAGCAATTTTCGACGAAGGCCGGACTTCGGTATTGCATTTCACCTTGGTGGCTTAAAAATCAATTAATGACTTTGGTCATTAAAAATCTGAAAATTGTAATACATTTCTTTTATATAAAACGATCCAAATTTACGCTCATCTCATTCTACATCATTTCCTGATTCCAAAATCATATAAATATGTTATATTTGGATTAAAAACAAGCTCTAAAAATTAAAAATATAAAAATTATGATCAAAATTAAATTTCCAAAATCGATTTAAAAACAATTTCATCTTATTGCTTGTCGGTTCCTCATTCCAAAAACATATAGATATGATATGTTTGGATACGCTCAGAAAGTTAAAACGAAGAGAGGTACAGAAAACGTGCTATGCAGCACAGCGAAACCACTACCGCGCTGAACAGGCTCGTCAGTTTCACTCCGTTATGCACAAGCGGCGGACTACGGTCATTGTGAAAAAATGCAGTGCGTTCAGTTTCATTCTGTGAGTTCCACTCAGCTTGACTAAATGTAGTAATTTCGCCTTACGCGACTTGTTTTATATCGTTCCGGCGTGAAATTGGCAACATGCTTTTGCTTGCACTATTGCACTATACTTGACTGACGACTACCGTCTGAAAAGAGTACCTACTGTACGCACGATAGCGGACATTTAGTGCGTCCCGGGACCCGCTCGATCTTTATAGGTTTAGTGCGTCCCGGGATCCCCTCAATGATTTTTTTAGTACGTGATTTCGGCTTGTAGTGTATGGAACGCCAGATACGCCATGTCCCCGCGGAATTCCGGCCGAAATTCCGCGCGGAATTTCGAGCTATTCTCGTCGTTGATTGGTCAGAAATTCCGCCCGAACTTTTATTGTCCTCGCGCAATTCCGGGCGGAATTCCGGCCGGACTTTTCTCGGGAACGTTCGTATGGGTTCGGCACTTTCCGCCCGGACTTTTAGATCGAGAAATTTAAAAAAATTGGAACGGAAGAGAATCGTATCGAAGAAACATAGATTGGTTAAAGGCCAACATCCACAAGAATTTTTCTCCTGGAGCGACCTAAACTTGAACCCGAGGCAGTTCGCCAAAAAGAACCGCCGATCACGAGAAAAGCATGCGTATCGCATGCGAGACGATTTGCAAGCCAGCCAGCGCAGCAGCGGGTGGGGATTTGGTCTCGGCAAAGAAACAAACAATGCAGTGTTTGATCTCGGTGAGACTGAAAGAGAGACAGAGAGCACGAGAGAGAGCGACAGGGACACAGTGATTCAAGGCGCACAACTCTAGTAAAGTTGTCGTAGCACGTCCGCCTATGGCCAAAGTGATCCGGGTTCGATTCCCGGCATGTGTGGTCTGTTTTTTGTGGTTTTTTTTTAATTCTTGTTTACTATTGTTTATTATGAACGTTTTAATGTTTTATTTTACTCTAATAATTATTTTTAATTGTGTAAAATAAATATAATTTTTTTTTTTTTAAATCCACGTGCACAAGACAAAAACTTTCATACTGGGGGAGCGAGCCAGTCTGAAGAGTACTCGGGTCCAGTGCCAGCGTTTTTACATTTAGTCAAGTTTTGACTAAATGTTTTAACGTAGAGGGGGGAATCGAGACGAGGGTCGTGGTGTATGTGTGTGTGTGTGTGTGTGTGTGTGTGTGTGTGTGTGTGTGCGCGCGCGCGTGTGTGTGTGTAGAGCGATTTAGACTAAACTACTGGACCGATCTTTATGAAATTTGACATGAGAGTTCCTGGGTATGATATTCCCATACTTTTTTTCATTTTTTGATAAATGTCTTTGGTGACGTCATATCCGGCTTTTCGTGAAAGTTGAGGCGGCACTGTCACGCTCTCATTTTTCAACCAAATTGATTGAAATTTTGGCCAAGCAATCGTCGACGAAGGCCGGGGTTTGGTATTGCATTTCAGCTTGGTGGCTTAAAAATTAATTAAGGACTTTGGTCACTACAAATCTGAAAATTGTAAAAAAAAATCATTTTTTTCTAAAACGATCCACATTTACGTTCATCTTATTCTCCATCATTTGCTGATTCCAAAAACATATAAATATGTTATATTTGGATTAAAAACAAGCTCTGAAAATTAAAAATATAAAAATTATTATCAAAATTAAATTGTCGAAATCAATTTAAAAACACTTTCATCTGATTCCTTGTCGGTTCCTGATTCGTGAAAGCAAAATTACAACATTTAGTCAATCTGTCGAACCCACAGAATAAAACTGCACGCACTGCAGTGTTTTCAGTCACGAGAATAAAACAGCTTCGTCAATCCACGCGGCAAGGAAGTCGCTCAATTTTTGCGTGCAACACGAAGTAAACAGACATGCAAGAATAGCGACGGGTTCAAGTTTAGGTCGCTCCAGGAGAAAAATTCTTGTGGATGTTGGCCTTTAAAATCTCCTCGCGCAATTCCGCCCGGACTTTTATCGCAAACGTTCGGCACTCGTTTTGCACGGAATTTTAGAGAGAGACATGAAAACAGTGGGATTGGAAGAGAGTCGGATCAAAGAACCAACATTAATCGCGCACGCGCGTGTGTGAGTGTGAACACAGCTATTTCGTGGAAGCGGTTCTTGCGAACAGTACACACTTCGGAAAAGTGCTCAAGATGTTTCCCTTGATTAAAATAAAGGGTTTTGACTGACTGAACACAGACCAAACTCTCTCTCTCTCTCTCTCTGTCTCTCTGTCTCTGTCTCTGTCTCTGTCTCTCTCTCTCTCTCTGTCTCTGTCTCTCTCTCTCTCTCTCTCTCTCTCTCTCTCTCTCTCTCTCTCTCTCTCTCTCTCTCTCTCTCTCTCTCTCTCTCTCTCTCTCTCTGATTCTAACCTTTTTTTTCTGATTGCAACTCTTTGCAAGTGCCGTCCTTAATATTTAGTTCTTAGATGCGCGCGTTCCGAGATTTCGGCACCACAATGTGAAATTATCTTTCAAGCGGCATGTATTAGTACAAATTTAGCTTCCAAGTTTGTTTTTCAAATGTTCTTTGTTTTTGCCTCTCTCAGTGTGTCCGTCTGTCTGTCCGAGTCTTGCTCTCCCTGTTTCTCTCCCTGTCATTTCCTGTCTCTGTATGTCTGTCGTTCTCGGTCTGTACGTGTGTCTGTCTGTCTCTCTTGTGTCTGTCTGTCGGTCTGTCTGTCTCTCTCCCTCTGTCTCTGTATGTATATGTCTGTCTCTCTCTCAGAGCAGCCCGAATGTAGTTTGCAGCTGTAATAAATAATAGTTGACGGCGGTGCATCGTTTTGATGATTTGTCCACTATCCTTTTTTCTGTGAGCGTGTATTATAATCGCGCGCGCACACACACACACACACACACACACATCTGAAACGCTGCCTCATCCCCCACCTCACCCTCTCCCCAATTTGGAAAAAGAAAGATATAATTTACGCCCTGGCAGATATTCTCGGAACAGTGTTCTTTGTGACCTTGGTCGTAACGGAAAAATATAGCAGTCTGCTGAGTAACGGATGGCGCATGAAATGAGTCATTTGTGTCGTTTAACACCTCTTTTCAGTTCTACTTGGTAAGGATGCCGCACACACATAACAACTGTCCTTCCTTTACGCTCTTTGAGTCAAATTGGTCTGACAAGGCGTGTACGTCGAATGACAAATATCATACATACCCTTACTTGAATAAAATGCTATACCAGCCAAAAATAAACCAGAAAATATATCTCTGACAACAGCAACAACAAAAACAACAACCACCCAGTTCATGTCTGCAAAGGAAGCAGGACAGTTTCTGATTTCAGTTCGTATCTAAAGAAGTAGATGCCCATATAGCGAGCACAATTGCGTGCAGATCTGTCTAAAATCTGTATCATTCTGTTTAATTAACATTCTGCCAGTAAGAAAATGTCTTCTTCAAGCATCTATAATACATGGGTCTTGGCAATGATCGCATTCACGTCTTGCATCATTAACAGCACAACATCCATTGCTATTTGTAATCCTGCGTTTTGACGAATTTGAGTGATCGCCCTTGATTTCAAAGCATTTACATATGAGTGTCCGGTAAATTCCCATTCCATGTTTTTAGTAAGTAGAGAATAGCTCGAAAGTCAGTGCGGAATTCCGGCCGGAATTGCGCGAGGACAATAAAAATTCGGGCGGAATTTCTGACCAATCAACGACGAGCGTATCTGGCGTTCCATAGTAGTGCGCAGCGCATAGAACGCAGGGACACGCACTTTGGGGAGCCCTGGCTGTGTCTCTCTGTGTCTCTCTGTGTCTCCCTCTGTTTCTGTGTCTGTTATGTCTGACTGTCTGTCTCTCTCTCTGTCTCTGTCTGTCTCCCCCCTCTCTCTCTCTTTTTTGATGTGTGTTTGTGTGTGTGCGCGTGCTTGTTTGTGTGTGCCTTCGTTTGAGAGCAATCTTCAACGGTGACAACAAAACACATCTATGTCGATACCAGTGGTGTTCGGTGGAAGGGAGATAACCCGGGTATTCCCTGCAGGTGTAACACTGCTTCTTGCAGTTATAGTCTCCCTTTAATCACAGGAGCGTCAGTCTTGAATCCGACTTCTCACAACAGCGTGCAAAGAGTTGAAGGTACCTTCCAGCGGTGGCTTATTTTACACATTTGTTCTTTTCAAACTTTCTGAATGTCTTACCAAAGAAAACAACGGCCGTGCTTTTGCATAGCAAGGTATAGCAAATGCCATGCGATAGGCTATTGACGTTTTCACTGGGGGGGGGGGGGGGGGGGGGGGGGGGGAGGGGGATCGCACGCCAACATAGAGGAACGTAAATACAATGCATTGGATCGTTTTCACTCACTGTGTGTGTCGTCAGGTCCGTATCTTGTTCCGACACCCGGGGGTCAAGTCACTCCCAGCTCTTTGCCACCCGTTGTCAACAGGTAGGTGTTGTGCATCATTAAAGGTATAAGTGTACACACAGACACACGCGCGCGCACACACACACACACACACATACACACCCCACACACACACACACACTGACACACTGACACACTCCTAAACGGCCACATCGCAATTCAGATACATAGAGTTATTTTCAATTAGATTATTTTTCAGGATTGTATGCTTAACTCTCGTTTATTACTTTTCGTCTTTTTCTTATTCATTTCTATGTTGTGTTCTTTTTTCAAGCTCTGGGAAGTCCAGACACAACGATTCACTTTGTAAGTACATTGCAAGATCATGTATTAACTCGCTAATTGGTTTTTTTTTTAGAAAGGAAAGATAAATTCCTGTTTACTTACAAAAGACGTATGGCTGCCTAACTGGCGGGGTAAAAACGGTCATACACGTAACATTCCACTGGTGCAAAAAACACGAGTGTACGTGGGAGTTTCAGCCCACGAACGCAGAAGAAGAAGAAGACTTACAAAAGAAACAAGTTTAGTGACAGCTGAAACCAGCCAACCTATCTCAACAGTCCTTGTTCACCATGACTGCTACACTATTTCCATCTGTTTGGATTAAAAAGAATATACGCATAATTATAACGTATAATATATCATATCAAATAACCAAAGGGAAGTAATCGCTCTTTATGCATACGACATGTGTAATGGAGCAAGCGACAGTTGTACGGAACCTTTCGGTACCTGAGAGAATAACAAGTATTGAAATGAACAAGCGACTTTCATCCTCATTTCGTTTAAGATTCTGTATAATATATCAATTAACAACTGGAGTTTCCCTTTTTGAACCATGTGACGTCAGAGGCAGACAAAAACTCCTATTTAGGCGACTGGCCGAGAACACAGAAGAGTGCATGTTTGTCTGCGTTCAATCGTAAACAATAAAGGCATTTCTAACTGAAAAGGATTGATGCATGATAATAATTATAGTCTAAATTGTAATAGGTAGATTGAACAAAATATGTACATCCTTCTCAGATTTAAAGATTTGGTCAGTTTGAGCCTTTTATTCTTGCCTCTTGACATCACAGAACAAAATATTATTGTTGAGTATACTTGAACATAACGTTGCAAATAAATCTATAGTTTCGATAGTGTCACAAGTCATGTGTGATTTGTTGAGATTGAACCAACGTGAATCAAACAAATACGCAACAACAACAAAATCCAGACGGGTAGACAAACAGACAGACAGACAGACAGACAGACAGACAGACAGACAGACAGACAGACAGACAGACAGAGACAGACAGACGACAGACCGACCGATCGACCGAAAAATGGGAAATTACAAACGAACCTTGACAACTTTGTCTTCTGTTCGTTAATGTTGTGTCCCTGTACATGTAGACCGTCTCTGATTGAAATCATGTTTCATCTTGTCCGTTGTTGAAGTTCAGGACACCACGGAAGACACAAAACAAGCTCTGCGAACGTTTATGTATTTTGGTAAGCTTCTTTTGTGTAATCATCTTGCTCTGTGTGTTTGTGTGTGCGTGTGTGCGTGTGTGTGTGCAGGGGCGGATCCAGGGGGGGGGGGGGGGGTTCCGGGGTTTCCGGACCCCCCCCTAATTATTTTTATTTTTTTTAAGTTTAAAAAAAATTAAAAACAACGAAAAACTGATGGCTCAAATTGCACCAGATTGCTCCATTTTCCTTGTTTTAATTCATATTTTCCGGTGGGGGTGGGGGGGAAGGCAAGCCCCCTGACGCCCCTAGCAGCTTTCAATGCTTCGCGCCCTCAACTGAACGCTTCGCGTCGTCGAGTTGTCCCAAAAAGAAATTTGGAAAAAAAACTTAAAAATGATGTGATCCGCCCCGGGTGTGTGTGTGTGTGTGTGTGTGTGTGTGTGTGTGTGTGTGTGTGTGTGTGTGTGTGTGTGTGTGTGTGTGAGTATGTGTGTGTTTTTCAAGAGAGTGGAGTTAGGGTGTGTCTTGCTTTGTTTTGCAGCTTCTGTTTTGTATAACGCGTTGATTGCTGATTTGCCTTTTCCCCAGTTCCGCATTAACATGGACAAGTTTTGTTCTGAAATAAAGTGTTAAGTTGATGTGATGAGATGATATTTGCATTTTGAGCCATTCAGACCTACGGCTCGGGGAGAGAAATGTAAGTTTCACGTCCTCACGGCAAAGTAATGAGGGGCACTTAAGCGCGGGTGCTACTCCTACTGTAGATACTATACCCAGGTATATGGACAGTATGCGTGTTTAGGTGCCACTGGCACTTTTGGCAGAATGACCGAGGTCTTTTTACGTGCCACTGTGGTGACACGGGGTGGGACATGGAGACCGTCTCTGAACCTGCACATATATAGTTCACCCGTGTGGATTCGAACCGGTGTCCTTCCCCGAAAGCGGCGTGTGGCTTCCTAAATGGCGGGGGTAAAAAAACGGTCACACACGTATAACTCCACTCGTGCAAAAACACAAGTGTACGTGGGATTTTAAGCCTTTGAACGCAGAAGAAGAAGAAGAAGAAGAAGAAAAAGAAGAAGAAGAAGAAGAAGAAGAAGAAGAAGAAGAAGAAGAAGAAGAAGAAGAAGAAGAAGAAGAAGAAGAAGAAGAATAACGGGTGTCCAGGCCGGGATGGACACGGGTCAACTTTATGTGCAGACTCAGAGACGGTCTCCATGTCATACGAGGTCCAGCAGTTGACTCAACGACCTACGTGACGGGTCATGCGGTACGTGTTGCAGAAGCAGCGTGGACAACCACAGTGTTCGTTCTGATGGTGGTCTACTTCCCCGCCCAGCCCACTCTACCCCCCTCCCCCTCCGCCGCTGCCGAGAGGAAGTGCTCCCTTCGAACCTTCAAGGACCTCTGTTTGTGAGTGCACGTTTTAGTCAGCTTTGTGTGTATTGTCAAGTCATAGTGTGTGTGTGTGTGTGTGTGTGTGTGTGTGTGTGTGTGTGTGTGGGGGGGGTGATGGGTGTGTGTGTGTGCGTGTGTATGTTTGTGTTTGTGTTGGCGCGCGTGCGTGTGTTCGGAGCGATTCACAGAAAACTACCACACAGAGTTTTGTTCAATTTATAAATCAGTTCTTGCAGACGTTTTTTGTTTTTATATTTAGTCAAGTTTTGACTAAATATTTTAACATCGAGGGGGAATCGAAACGAGGGTCGTGGTGTATGTGCGTGTGTGTGTGCGTGTGTGTGTGTGTCTGTGTGTGTGTGTGTGTGTGTAGAGCGATTCAGACTAAACTACTGGACCGATCTTTATGAAATTTGACATGAGAGTTCCTGGGTATGAAATCCCCGAACGTTTTTTTCATTTTTTTGATAAATGTCTTTGATGACGTCATATCCGGCTTTTCGTGAAAGTTGAGGCGGCACTGTCACGCCCTCATTTTTCAACCAAATTGGTTCAAATTTTGGTCAAGTAATCTTCGACGAAGCCCGGGGTTCGGTATTGCATTTCAGCTTGGTGGCTTAAAAATTAATTAATGACTTTGGTCATTAAAAATCAGAAAATTGTAAAAAAAAATAAAAATTTATAAAACGATCCAAATTTACGTTTATCTTATTCTCCATCATTTGCTGATTCCAAAAACATATAAATATGTTATATTCGGATTAAAAACAAGCTCTGAAAATTAAATATATAAAAATTATTATCAAAATTAAATTGTCCAAATCAATTTAAAAACACTTTCATCTTATTCCTTGTCGGTTCCTGATTCCAAAAACATATAGATATGATATGTTTCGATTAAAAACACGCTCAGAAAGTTCAAACAAAGAGAGGTACAGAAAAGCGTGCTATCCTTCTTAGCGCAACTACTACCCCGCTCTTGTCAATTTCACTGCCTTTGCCATGAGCGGTGGACTGACGATGCTACGAGTATACGGTCTTGCTGAAAAATGGCAGCTACTTGACTAAATATTGTATTTTCGCCTTACGCGACTTGTTATATTTAGTCAAGTTTCGACTAAATATTTTAACATCGAGGGGGAATCGAAACGAGGGTCGTGGTGTATGTGCGTGTGTCTGTCTGTGTGTGTGTGTGTGTGTGTGTGTGTGTGTGTAGAGCGATTCAGACTAAACTACTGGACCGATCTTTATGAAATTTGACATGAGAGTTCCTGGGTATGAAATCCCCGAAGGTTTTTTTCATTTTTTTGATAAATGTCTTTGATGACGTCATATCCGGCTTTTCGTGAAAGTTGAGGCGGCACTGTCACGCCCTCATTTTTCAACCAAATTGGTTGAAATTTTGGTCAGGTAATCTTCGACGAAGCCCGGACTTCGGTATTGCATTTCAGCTTGGTGGCTTAAAAATTAATTAATGACTTTGGTCATTAAAAATCTGAAAATTGTAAAAAAAAAAATAAAAATTTATAAAACGATCCAAATTTACGTTTATCTTATTCTCCATCATTTGCTGATTCCAAAAACATATAAATATGTTATATTCGGATTAAAAACAAGCTCTGAAAATTAAATATATATAAATTATTATCAAAATTAAATTGTCGAAATCAATTTAAAAACACTTTCATCTTATTCCTTGTCGGTTCCTGATTCCAAAAACATATAGATATGATATGTTTGGATTAAAAACACGCTCAGAAAGTTAAAACGAAGAGAGGTACAGAAAAGCGTGCTATCCTTCTTAGCGCAACTACTACCCCGCTCTTCTTGTCAATTCCACTGGCACTGCCTTTGCCACGGGCGGTGGAGTGACGATGCTACGAGTATACGGTCTTGCTGCGTTGCGTTGCGTTCAGTTTCATTCTGTGAGTTCGACAGCTACTTGACTAAATATTGTATTTTCGCCTTACGCGACTTGTTGTTTTGTGCATAAACACGTTTCATGAAATCATTTCCGGCATTTAAAAAAAAGGCGACCCTGTTGCGGCTGAATTTTCCATTCAAATCCATTGACAATTTGGTCAGATATTCAAACAAGGCTTTCAGCAACCCAGCCTTAAACAAAACACGATCTACAAAAGAATGTATCGTAGCATTTGGGTCAATTCTGAGTAGGCTTACTAATTAAAACTGGAACTACGGTGGAACAAAGAAGATATGCTTAGGACTCCTATCCTACCTGCTGAAATAAGCTAACATGTTGGCAAACGCCATTCAAGGTGCACATCACAATGACAAAATCAGTGCTGAAATATCTGTTCCCCTTTCGCGTTGACAGCAGCTTGAGCCATGATTCTTTGTCATTCATTCGATCTTTGACTTAGCCTTCCTCGGTCGATCCTTGATTCGTACAGGTGAAAAAGCTATGTTGGTATAGTACACCTGCTTTTAGTATACCTGTTTGTTTAGCACATGAGGAAGGAAGGGGTCGGGTGTATGTCATTTTCACTTTCTGTCAATTAAAATTAATTTGTTATGGACATTCTCTATCAGAAAAAAATTACATTGACCCAAAAATTCCAATGACCGGTCTTGTAATGTCTTGTTTTGAATAAAATGGAAAAGTGTGCAACCTTTGAACTCTTTCTTCTGTAAAACGCGTCACTGCTGTTGACGTCATTGTAATCAATATCGTAACCTATGAGCGTCCAACATTTCAATGAAAATGGTTAACCAATTGTTTAAATATGCAATTTTTGGATGAAATAGAGTTCGATAATTAATGTCCCTCAGCATAACGGGTCTTAAGCTTAAACTTGATTAGTTTTGTTTGCATATAAACAAACCGCTAGGTTGTATTCAGTATGTGGCCCCGTGGCCTAATGGATAAGGCGTCTGACTTCGAATCAGAAGATTGCGGGTTCGAGTCCCGTCGGGGTCGGCCACATTTTTTTTCCCCACCTCAATCATTATTGCCATCTGTTTGTTTATGGCTAGCCTCTGTTTAGTACATGAGGAAGGGTGGGGGTTGGGTGTACGCCTGTTTTTCTTCGTTTCAAGTAAAATTACTCTGCTTTTGACATTCTTTCTCAAAGAAAACTTGTTGATAACAATTGTGATGATACGGTCGGTCAGAAATGTCTTGTCTTGAATAACATGGAAAAGTGTGCAACGTTTGAACTCTTTCTTCAGTGAAACGCGTCACTGCTGTTGACGTCATTGCAATCAATATCGTAACCTATAAGCGTCAAACATTTCAATGAACATGGTTAACCAATTGTTTAAATATGCATTTTTCGAATGAAATAGAGATCGATAACATTTCCCTCATCGTCTTAAGCTTACACTTGATTATTTTTGTTTGCATAAAAGCAAAAACCTAACTGGCTACAGTGTGTGGCCCCGTGGCCTAATGGATAAGGCGTCTGACTTCGAATCAGAAGATTGCGGGTTCGAGTCCCGTCGGGGTCGGCTACATATTTTTTTCCACCTCAGTCATTATTGCCATCTGTTTGTTTAGTACATGAGGAAGGGTGGGGGTTGGGTGTACGTCATTTGTACTTTCTTTCAAATAAAATTACTCTGCTTTTGACATTCTTTCTCAAAGAAAATTTGTTGATAACAATTGTAATGATATGGGTGCGTATGCAAGACGGAACGACTGCATGTCATACGACAAGCGCCCCGAAGTATGATAGCTCTTTGTCCGACAACTTTTGTCGTACTGCCGAATTCACAGGCATCGGACAGCCTCCCCGATAGCTAGCGGGGGGATTTCCCTTGTTTACGGTCGCTCTGCGCGTGCGCCTGACGCAGCAGCTGCGCCCTGTCAAGGCTGCGCTTGCTGTGGCTGGCTGACCGTGGCTGGCTCACCCCAACTCGGCGCCACGCAAACATCTTGATATGCACCAGACGCGTGAAACCGCAACGCGAGTATCACTTGCGAGACAAGAGGCTAGGCATCCATTCTGTTCACAAACTAAATGTTGTCAGTTATCACATCCGTCAACAGTCAACTGCAAAATATCGTGCATGCGGAATATGAATTTGTGCATGTATTCCGTCCCCCAAAATCGTATGTCTTAGAATATTTCTTCTCTCCCGGTAACGGTGCAAACCAATGGCAACAATCTTGAAATCAAAGTTATCGTAACGACAACAGTGCTTATCGGTAGGGATAGGCACCTCTAACTTTATCGTAGGACAGTGCCTACGATAGGCGCTATCTGTTCTTCGTGAATTCCACGACAGGGAGTTATCGGAAGTTTTCTGTTTCTCGTACCGACAAAACCACTGTCGGACCGTTCCTGAATATGGGCCCGGTCGGTCAGAAATGTCTTGTCTTGAATAAAATGGAAAAGTGTGCAACGTTTGAACTCTTTAAAACGCGTCACTGCTGTCCACGTCATTGTGATCAATATCGTAACCTATGAGCGTCCAACATTTCACCAATTGATCACTTATGCATTTTTCGAATAAAATAGAGATCGATCATTAAATTTCCTCAGCATAACGGGTCTTACACACTTGTTTTTTTGTTTGTTTGTGTGTGCATAAAAGTAAAAACCTAACTGTATTCAGTGTGTGGCCCCATGGCCTAATGGATAAGGCGTCTGACTTCGAAATCGTCGCGATATAACCTTCGTGGTTGAAAACGACGTTAAACACCAAATAAAGAAAGAAAGAAAGTCTGACTTCGAATCAGAAGATTGCGGGTTCGAGTCCCGTCGGGGTCGGCTACATATTGTTTTCACCTCAATTATTATTGCCAGCTCGGGCCTTTGTGAGGTGTGAACTAAAAATAGAGAAAGAGATTTTTTTGTTGGTTGCTTGTTCAGGTGACTCAAAACGTTATTCATATAAACACACTTATACGAGTCATAACCTGTTTGCGTTCATGTCATTTGTTCTGTTTCTTTTTATATTTAGTCAAGTTATGACTAAATGTTTGAACATAGAGGGGGGAATCGAGACGAGGGTCGTGGTGTATGTGTGTGTGTGTGTGTGTGTGTGTGTGTGTGTGTGTGTGTGTGTGTGTGTGTGTGTGTGTGTGGAGCGATTCAGACCAAACTACTTTACCGATCTTTATGAAATTTGACATGAGAGTTCCTGGGTATGATATCCCCATACGTTTTTTTCATTTTTTTGATAAATGTCTTTGATGACGTCATATCCGGCTTTTCGTGAAAGTTGAGGCGGCACTGTCACGCCCTCATTTTTTAACCAAATTGGTTGAAATTTTGGTCAAGTAATCTTCGACGAAGCCCGGACTTCGGTATTGCATTTCAGCTTGGTGGCTTAAAATTTAATTAATGACTTTGGTCATTAAAAATCTGAAAATTGTAAAAAAAAAATTTATTTTATAAAACGATCTAAATTTACGTTTATCTTATTCTCCATCATTTGCTGATTCCAAAAACATATAAATATGTTATATTTGGATTAAAAACAAGCTCTGAAAATTAAATATATAAAAATTATTATCAAAATTAAATTTTCGAAATCAATTTAAAAACACTTTCATCTTATTCCTTGTCGGTTCCTGATTCCAAAAACATATAGATATGATATGTTTGGATTGAAAACACGCTCAGAAAGTTAAAACGAAGAGAGGTACAGAAAAGCGTGCTATCCTTCTCAGCGCAACTACTACCCCGCTCTTCTTGTCAATTTCACTGCCTTTGCCATGAGCGGTGGACTGACGATGCTACGAGTATACGGTCTTGCTGCGTTGCATTGCGTTCAGTTTCATTCTGTGAGTTCGACAGCTACTTGACTAAATGTTGTATTTTCGCCTTACGCGACTTGTTTAATTTGTTGATATGCTTCTTCTCGGGTTTTTTTCTGTAAGTCTGTTCGTGTGGAGTTGGGTGGGAGGGATAGACAATAATCACTGACATGACAGAGCCGAGGAAAGCGCTGACACAATGACACCGCTATGTCTCCCAACTCCCCCCATTCCACCCCACCCCAATTAAAGCTTAAACAATAATAAAATAATGCGCTATGTCAAACTTCCTTTAGATTTAACTACAAGTACCGTAAAGTACCTTGCAAGCGCCCACCCCCACTGTGCACCAATTCCGACCCAAAGTAGGGGGTGGGCGCTTACTAGGTACTACACCCTATGCACGAGCAGTTTTCAGTAAGAAATGTGATCTTTGATCACTTCGTAATCATATCTTCTTTCTTTTTATATTTAGTCAAGTTTTGACTACATATTTTAACATCGAGGGGGAATCGAAACGAGGGTCGTGGTGTATGTGCGTGTGTGTGTGTGTGCGTGTGTGCGTGTGTGTGTGTGTGTAGAGCGATTCAGACTAAACTACTGGACCGATCTTTATGAAATTTGACATGAGAGTTCCTGGGTATGAAATCCCCATACGTTTTTTTCATTTTTTTGATAAATGTCTTTGATGACGTCATATCCGGCTTTTCGTGAAAGTTGAGGCGGCACTGTCACGCCCTCATTTTTCAACCAAATTGGTTGAAATTTTGGTCAAGTAATCTTCGACGAAGCCCAGACTTCGGTACTGCATTTCAGCTTGGTGGCTTAAAATTTAATTAATGTCTTTGGTCATTAAAAATCGGAAAATTGTAAAAAAAAATAAAAATTTATAAAACGATCCAAATTTACGTTTATCTTATTCTCCATCATTTGCTGATTCCAAAAACATATAAATATGTTATATTCGGATTAAAAACAAGCTCTGAAAATTAAATATATAAAAATTATTATCAAAATTAAATTGTCCAAATCAATTTAAAAACACTTTCATCTTATTCCTTGTCGGTTCCTGATTCCAAAAACATATAGATATGATATGTTTGGATTAAAAACACGCTCAGAAAGTTAAAACAAAGAGAGGTACAGAAAAGCGTGCTATCCTTCTTAGCGCAACTACTACCCCGCTCTTCTTGTCAATTTCACTGCCTTTGCCATGAGCGGTGGACTGACGATGCTACGATCGAGCATACGGTCTTGCTGAAAAATGGCAGCTACTTGACTAAATATTGTATTTTCGCCTTACGCGACTTGTTTCATCTTCCATTGTTTTTCATGTTCGTATTGTCATTAGAAGAGCTTGGGGAGACAAATGTCGTCGCATTCTTTTCTTGTCTGCAGAGGTGCCGCTGTCGGCCGCACTGTGTCTCTGTTTCCCTTGAACAAGGGGTAGGCCTACGTCTTCTGGATATGGGCAGAAGTCTATTATTTTTACTTGGCCAAAGACTTTTCGGCAGAAAGAGAGAGAGAGAGAGAGAGAGAGAGAGAGAGAGAGAGATCAGGGAGAGAGAGAGAGAGAGAGAGAGAGAGAGAGAGAGAGAGATCAGAGAGAGAGAGAGAGAGATCAGAGAGAGAGGGCTTCTTCTTTTCCTTTCCGGCCTGGTGACGTAACAGGGTATCGCGATTCTCTCGCCATTCTCGTATCCTTTTTATATTTAGTCAAGTTTTGACTAAATATTTTAACATCGAGGGGGAATCGAAACGAGGGTCGTGGTGTATGTGCGTGTGTCTGTGTGTCTGTGTGTGTGTGTGTGTGTGTAGAGCGATTCAGACTAAACTACTGGACCGATCTTTATGAAATTTGACATGAGAGTTCCTGGGTATGAAATCCCCGAACGTTTTTTTCATTTTTTTGATAAATGTCTTTGATGACGTCATATCCGGCTTTTCGTGAAATTTGAGGCGGCACTGTCACGCCCTCATTTTTCAATCAAATTGGTTGAAATTTTGGTCAAGTAATCTTCGACGAAGCCCGGACTTCGGTATTGCATTTCAGCTTGGTGGCTTAAAAATTAATTAATGACTTTGGTCATTAAAAATCTGAAAATTGTAAAAAAAACAATTTTTTTTATAAAACGATCCAAATTTACGTTTATCTTATTCTCCATCATTTGCTGATTCCAAAAACATATAAATATGTTATATTCGGATTAAAAACAAGCTCTGAAAATTAAATATATAAAAATTATTATCAAATTTTTTTTTTCGAAATCAATTTAAAAACACTTTCATCTTATTCCTTGTTGGTTCCTGATTCCAAAAACATATAGATATAATATGTTTGGATTAAAAACACGCTCAGAAAGTTAAAACGAAGAGAGGTACAGAAAAGCGTGCTATCCTTCTCAGCGCAACGAATACCCCGCTCTTCTTGTCAATTCCACGGGCACTGCCTTTGCCATGGGCGGTGGAGTGACGATGCTACGAGTATACGGTCTTGCTGCGTTGCGTTGCGTTCAGTTTCATTCTGTGAGTTCGACAGCTACTTGACTAAATATTGTATTTTCGCTTTACGCGACTTGTTCTATCTACCCCAAACTGACTCACTTGCTGTTTGCGACACATTTCCATTGGCGTTATTATCCAAATAGTCAAGAGCTGACAGCTTAAATGCAACGGTGTACGATTTGATCCGCGGCATCTTGTAATCATATATACCCTATGCACGGTTTTGGACTAAAAGTGGGGGGTGGGCGCTTACTCGATACTGGGCGCTTACAAGGTACTTTACGGTACAAGTAAATGTTTCGATTTGTGTCAAATGTTACATTATTTTGGTAAAAAAAAATCAAATAATATATATAACATGAAATGTAAATGTGTGTGTGTGTGTGTGTGTGTGTGTGTGTGTGTGTAGGTGGTTTTACCGACAAATGGGGACGATTGTCACTGGAGAGCAGTCAAATGGGGACGCTTCCGACAAACGGGGACGTCCCCATTTGTCGGCCCGTGCGACCCCATTTGACTGGATTTGAGCAGATTGAGCGACCCCATTTGACTGCTTCCTAGCATCCCTGTGGACAAACGGACTGGATTTTCACACAGATTCATACACATATTTTAGCTCTGCACTTTTTGGTCTGCTCAACTAAACCATGTGAATTTTATCATGTGACTTCAAATGACTTTACAGTAACTGCTTTCATCAGAATTCAGTTTCTATTCAAATGCAGTTAAACTAAAACATTTATTTGAATTAAAAAAAAAAAGTTATTGCATTTAATATATTTTATAAAGAGTATTTTGAAAGAGTTCTGATTATTTGATCACGGTTTTTTTTGGTATTAAAACAAAAACAAACACAGAAACATATACATTCCTGTAAAAAAAAAAAAAATGATTACAATTATTTTGTTATGAGATTTATTTTAGGTTAATTCGAAGTGTTGTGTCTCATTATTACATCTTTTTTGTCGTGTTTATTGCAATTTTTATTTATTTTATTCATGTAACCCTAGGTTTTTTTTAAAATAAATATTGACTTGACTTGACTTATTGCGAAGAATGAACCGCGTAGGGGGAGCAAAGGAGGGAGGGAGAGAGAAAGGTACGGAGGAAGGGAGGGAGAGAGAGAGGTACGGATGAAGGGAGGGAGAGAGAGAGGTACGGATGAAAGGAGGGAGAGAGAGAGGTACGGATGAAGGGAGGGAGAGAGAGAGGTACGGAGAAAGAGAGTGAGAGAGAGATAGAGGGAGCAAAGGAGGGAGGGAGAGAGAGAGGTATGGCGGAAGGGAGACAGAGAGAGGGGGCAAAGAAGGGAGGGAGAGAGAGAGGTACGGAGGAAGGGAGAGAGAGGCAGCAAAGGAGGGAGGGAGAGAGAGAGAGGTACGGAGGGAGGGAGAGAGAGAGGGAGCAAAGGAGAGGCAGATAGAGAGAGAGGTAAGGAGGGAGGGAGAGAGAGATGGAGCAAAGAAGGGAGGGAGAGAGAGAGTTACGGAGGGAGGAAGAGAGAGAGAGGCAGCAGAGGAGGGAGGGAGAGAGAGAGGTAAGGAGGGAGGGAGAGAGAGAGGGAGCAAAGGAGGGAGGAAGAGAGAGAGAGGTACGGAGGGAGGGAGAGAGAGAGAGAGGGAGCAAAGGAGGGAGGGAGAGAGATAGGTAAGGAGGGAGGGAGAGAGAGAGGGAGCAAAAGAGGGAGGGAGAGAGAGAGGTACGGAGGAAGGGAGAGAGAGATAGGAAGCAAAAGAGAGAGGAAGAGAGAGAGAGGTACGGAGGAAGGCAGAGAGAGAGTTGGAGCAAAAGAGGGAGGGAGAGAGAGAGAGAGGTACGAAGGAAGGGAGAAAGAGAGAGGGAGCAAAGGAGGGAGGGAGAGAGAGAGGTAAGGAGGGATAGAGAGAGGGAGCAAAGGAGGGAGGGAGAGAGAGAAGTCTTTGTCATTTGTTGGTTTGTGCAGTGCAGTTGTTTTGTAAGTTATTCTTCTCTTCATTTGTTCTTTCGTCTTTCTTCTTCTTTTTTGTGTGTGTATTTTTGTGTTTTTGTGCCTGAAGAAGACCCTTAGGTCGAAACGTCGCTGTTATTCGTTCCGTGTTCGTCATTTTAACGTGAGTACATTGCTTTTTGGTCTCTTTATTGTTCCCTCTCACGTGCAGTCGCCATTGTTTAATACATGTTTTAATGTGTTTTGTATAATCCGGAAGCAGGAGTTTAAAACCTATATATATATAAAGGGAAAAGTCTGGGTTGTGGCACTCGATCACTAGGTGGGGCACTGCCCTTCGCTCCCTGTTACCCGAGTCCCAATCCTCGTGGTAAGGCGTCCGCCCCGTGATCGGGAGGTCGTGGGTTCGAACCCCGGCCGGGTCATACCTAAGACTTTAAAATTGGCAATCTAGTGGCTGCTCTGCCTGGCGTCTGGCATTGTGGGGTTAGTGCTAGGACTGGTTGGTCAGGTGTCCGAATAATGTGACTGGGTGAGACATGAAGCCTGTGCTGCGACTTCTGTCTTGTGTGTGGCTCACGTTATATGTCAAAAGCAGCACCGCCCTGATATGGCCCTTCGTGGTCGGCTGGGCGTTAAGCAAACAAACAAACAAACAAACCCGAGTGCCAACAACAATAGGATGAGCATCAGAAGTGAAGATAAAGAGGGAATTTTTTTTCTCTGCGCGCGCGCCAGCAAGCAGGATGTCTCAGAACTGAAGCGGTAATAGTATGATATATTGCTATTTCATATGTTACGTGGATTTCCATTGGTCAATTGGGCAAAACTGAGCTCAGTGCAAAAGTGATATCGACGACATTTCCGTCGATATCAGTTTTGATATCGACGACCTCTTTATTGCTTCCCCACTTCAAAAACAAAAACACCTACATTTAAAAACAAACAAATATATATGAAAATGTAATTATCCCAGAATTTAGTTGAGCAAGTGACCAAAGACTTTTTGAAAGAAAAGACATTTTGAAATACTGAAAAGTACAAGAAAAGAGTGAACAAAAAGAAATAATAATCAGAGGGAGGGATATGGAACAGCCAAACCTGAGACAAATACTTTTGTAATTTCTTTACAGTAAATACAAAATGTCCAGAGAATTAGCAATATATCTAACATTGACTGACTGCGTGACGATATCTTCTGCTATTGGTCTGTTTCGACAGTGATATCAAAATCTCGACCTCCGGTCTTGATTTTGATATCACTGTCTCAACAGACCATAGCAGAAGATATCATCACACAGTCCGTCAATATTGGGGACTAATTACAGGCGATGGGTTTATGGGTCACGTGATTATATATATGAAGTCTTCTATCGCGCGCGTATCTCCAGACTCGGACTCAAGGCGCAGGGATCTATTTATGCCGTGTGAGATGGAATTTTTTACACAATACATCATGCATTCACATCGACCAGCAGATCGCAGCCATTTCGGCGCATATCCTACTTTTCACGGCCTATTATTCCAAGTCACACGGGTATTTTGGTGGACATTGTTTTATCTATGCCTATACAATTTTGCCAGGAAAGACCCTTTTGTCAATCGTGGGATCTTTAACGTGCACACCCCAATGTAGTGTACACGAAGGGACCTCGGTGTTTCGTCTCATCCGAAAGACTAGCACTTGAACCCACCACCTAGGTTAGGAAAGGGGGGAGAAAATTGCTAACGCCCTGACCCAGGGTCGAACTCGCAACCTCTCGCTTCCGAACGCAAGTGCGTTACCACTCGGCCACCCAGTCCACGTGATGTGGGGGCGGAGCCAAACATTGGTTGATACTTACTGTGTTGACATTAGTTCATTGGCCCCGCCCCAACATCATATGACTTACTAATCCATGGGCTATCATTGGTTCATGTTTCTGGCGCTAAACTATCTGACAGGTAAAGAACTATTTTGATGTGACACGTTATTACTTGGTGCAAATACGCGCAGTGTTTAAAACCACTGACTTGGCGGACAGAACTGTGCATTCTCACAATTCGACACTTACTACATCCATAATAACCACACCGTTGATCAATCGCTGAGAAATGGCACAAATGACAGTTGGGGAAAACATTCAGAAGTTGGAATGATCTTACCGAACGGCTGGCAGACTTTTCCAGAAAGAACGATTTGGTGTACGTGGTCAAATACAGTCGTGCTGTTCAACTTGCGAACAAGAATTCAAAACAGCCTTTTCCAGACGAACTGAAGTATGCATACGCAAAACTTGTGTGCAAGTACTCAGGAAAAGGACGACTCACAGGCCGAGGTGCGAAGAGGAGCAATGGGTAAGCGGATTAATATTTAGTTGCTATACTTCTTATGCGTCCTTGTCACAGATAGTAACTCGTATGAATGTTTAATATTATTTTTTTTTTTTTTTTTAGGTTTACAATGTTTCAACATTCATTCCAGTATCGACTGACATTTTAACGAGAGCGGAAAGTCTGTCTGTCTGTCTGTCTGTCTGTCTGTCTGTCTGTCTGTCTGTCTGTCTGTCTGTCTGTCTGTCTGTCTGTCTCTCTCTCTCTCTCTCTCTCTCTCTCTCTCTCTCTCTCTCTCTCTCTCTCTCTCTCTCTCTCTCTCTCTCTCTCTCTCTCTCTGCGCGCACTTCTTCTTCTTCTTTGTCGGACAGATTTTTCACACAAATGACCAGGAAACCAGATTACGTAAGCCGTGTCAGCTGTACCCTTTGTAACAGTCAGCGTAGCTCGAGAACGGCATTGAAGTATTTTCGGTGTTCTTTACCTTGCCCAGGAAGCAGCGCACACTCGAGTCAAGGACGTCGTAAAATGGCCCTCGGTCAAGTTTTCACCGAGAACCATTTTATGATGTCCTTAACAATTATGTGTTAGTCGGCTTAGAATATGCGCGCAGGTTTCAAAGTTTTGATCCATTCGATTATCTCAACAGACATCCTTTGATTGTAAAGTTGAATGATGGTTGAAAATACTTAACTTGAAAGTTTCCCGCTGTGGTAGATTTTTATGGTGGTTGTCACACAGGCAGCGACGGCTTTACTTGTCGGACCCAGTTGTGCATTACCTCGCTTTTGCCTTTAATGACTGACTGACTGGCTGACTTTGGGGATTAACGTCCTCTTAGGTAACTAGGATCTATTTGGGAACATTTACTGTGATACTGTAAGAGGAGCAAGAAAAGAAAAGAATTTTTATTTTTTTAAAATAGGGGATGAGGGGGGGGGGGGTAGATGGGGGGAGGGATGAGACCATGGAACTAGTTTTTAGAAGTTATGCAATAAAACATTTAAACATTGTAGGCTCAGACCACTTCGCCGTATTTAATCTTAGACACCGTACGTTATTAGACGCGAAAGTGCAATACTTAATGATTCGCTCAAAGCACTGTTGAAGCAACAATTTGTCTTTTGGTCGCAGATAAGGACATACTCTATCAAAACATGTGAATATACGTCTCAAGCATGACTAAACGCCCCGAAGGGCTCCGTCTAGTAACTCTATTTTTGATATCGTTTTTTAAATGTCAGCAATTTGCAATGAGGTCACCCATCATAGGTTATTAATTATTTCCATACGCCATCTAAGTGAAACGGAGGCATTTTGTATCGCTGATTTTATTTACAAACTGCTCTTGCAGCGGATCATTTGATCGGAACTAAATAAGTAAAGTGAAAATAGGTAAATAAATATATAGATGGATAAATCAGAAAACAAGATTGCAAAACATAAACACGTTCATAAAACATGTTAGTTTTCACTATTGCCGTAAACAAATTCTCTGCAAAAACATTGAAAGTCAAATACTGTTTTCGCCTCTGTTTCTTCTTGTTGTTGATTTTTTACATTAATTTTAGTCAAGTCTTGTAGATTTTATCTTTGAAATATTTGCTTTAGTGTTTCGTAACAGAATTAACTATTGTGTTGCTTAGTAGGGCCTACTTGATGCATGAATTGGCGTCTCGCAGAATTAAACGCCGCTGAGGAAGGCCTGGCAACAGGTCGAAAAGTTGGGCTGCCACTTGAAATTCTTTGTTAGGCTTTTCTTTTCCTTGATTTTGTTGACATCTCTCTCTCTCTCTCTCTCTCTCTTTCTCTGTGTATGTGTGTGTGTGTGTCTCTCTCTCTCTTTCTCTCTCTCTTTCTCTCTCTCTCTCTCTTTCTCTCTCTCTCCCCCTCTCTCTCTCTCCCCTTTTCTCTCTCTCTCCCCGTCTCTCTCTGTCTTTCTCTCTCTCTCTTTTCTCTCTCTCTCTTTTCTCTCTCTCTCTCTTTCTCTCTCTCTCTCTCTCTCTCTCTCTCTCTCTCTCTCTTTCTTTCCCTGCCTCACAAACACAAATACACACGCACTAACACACACAAAGCAGCACGCTGGGATGCGGCAAATAGGGTAAGGCAGACTGGGATACGGCAAGTTGGGAGAGGCAGGATGGGATGCCGCCAACGCATCTGGCAGTGCAAATTCTACAGGGTGGTGGGGGGGGGGGGGGGGGGGCGTTCTTTTAAATCAAGTTTTGCCCAGTTTTGATTTTGCCGGTTTTGGTAATCCTACATTCCTCCGTGCGACAGCGGACTAAATGCGCATTTAAAACTATTTAGATGTTTTGCTTAAATTTTGACTTGGAGCGAAATAAATTAAAACATCTTGTTCGTTGTGCTTTTGTTTTAAATTAAAGAGTATTCCATTTCTAAATTAAATATCACTTGCCTGTTAGCTCTTTATTGTTGTTGCAATAGTTGTATATACTTGGAAGAAAAAAAAAGCATACAACGAGACAGTTATGGTAGCCAAAGAAGCAAATATGAATAAGAGACCTTCCTCCGTTTTTACGTTTTACTGACAGATGACTCAATTCGTCATCAATGACTTGTTATTGGCGCCACAAAGCCAAGAACTCACCCTTTTTTCTCCGGCGAGTATGACTCCAGGGCGTAACTCCACACACTCAGATTTGTTCAAGTGGTCAGTATTCCCAATGGGTAGGGAGGGGGGGCATGAAACCTGCTTAAGTGTGCCAGGTAACGTGTCACTATTTCAAGAAAACAAAACACCACAAAAGCTTCTTGTGTGATTAAAGAATTACTCAAGCGAGCGATAAGTGTGTGATCACATCCGTTCTGTACCCCAGGACAGCTTTAGAGAATGCGTCATACTCATTCAGCTATTTCCTTGTTCATGATCGAAAAGAATGGAAAGCTCCAAAACAAAAACAATCTTTGGAACTTTAAGCAAAGGGTTCTCTGAAGTTTCAACAATCATTTCAAGATATTGCCTTGACCGGGGAAAGATAACATAGATGGGTAAAAGCCGTCAAATATTTCATGAACTGATACACGTAAAATTGACGGGTGTAAGCCAGCAAATATTGTATGGACTATAAAAGCCTAAAAAGGAAGAACAGTGTTCTTGTTACGGCGATGACCTTAAAGGTTATCTCACAGAATGTTGTTTGAAACCCAACAGAAACAAATAAAAACAAAAACAAAAAGGTCAGACATTTAACGTAAGAGTTTAGAATATGATGCTTCGAAAAACTTATTGAATTAGTTATACATGTATACATCTGTTGAAGGCTTCTCGGTACCGTAAATATAAAAGAAGGCGAACATTCAAAGAACTATTGAGGTAGGGGTCCAAATCAAAAGTAACGAAATTGCCTTACTTTTGTTCTTAACCAATATACATTCAACATTTAATATACATGCCAAGCGTTTCAAGGGTGCTGCCAATTGTTTCTTTCAGCATTTGTTGAACATTTATTAACACTGTTTCTACAAGTAGACCCAAATTGATTTAGTCTTAAATTCCAACACAACGGGTTTTTTCTATACTGCATTTTACGTTTGACAAGAAACCTGATTTAGACCACCCAGATACGGTATTTGCAAAATATTTATCTCTTTTATATCATTTTTTCCAAAATTGTTGTTTATGAAATCGAAAATCACATAAAAAAATGTCACTATTCGATGTTCCCTCACTAATCTGGGTGTGAAGGGTTTTCTTGAAGCAGACACCGGGGCTTGCTAAACGATTGCCGCTTAAGCGGAGGGGAGTCAAGCGTGATTAAGTGCCTGGCCTGCCAATTGACACCTACCGGCGAAAACACACAATAGGCCACAAGGAAGTTTTCTTTTGTCGGAGAACAAGGAAGAGGCATGCTGGCTGTCTCTGGATCATAATTATGTAGACTATCTTTGAATATGTCCGAGTTTGTTTATGTTTGAGAAGGAGTACGCACAAGACAGACAGACAAGCAAATAACATAATTATAGACACTAAACAATCTAAGTAGTAAATGGATTTATGCTGATCTGTATGTGAGCAGCACACGTCTTCAGATGTCTATAAAAAGATGTATGAGCAACTGCAGAACTAAAACATGCAGAATATTATGAAGCATCGATTGGAGATAACTATTGCGAGCATGACCAAAATGTGAAATCATGTTTTTGACAGTTTTGAACTGCCAAAATGAAGTGAGGAAATGGAGTTTATCTTTTAAGCATTGCAAGGGGTTCTAGAACAGTCCGAGGGGGTATTGGGAGATAAGTGTTACCATACATGATGTACCTCAATCAACATTAGACATTCAGTGACTTTAAAACAGCCCTTACAGGCATGATCAGCGCGTTTTCCATGGATGATTGCGTTCATGTCTTTGATGAATTTGTCTCGACATTGCGCGTGTGTAACTTCACAACGAAGGGGTTAATTTGTCCAGTACTTTGAGTTTAAGAAATAATCCCAGCGAAGCTGGAGGTATCCCGTGAACGCTATACTGTAATCGATTTGAGAAATGTGCACACCGAATAATACATGATACAGAAGGATTGGTTGTGCCCGGCTACGTGCTACAGTTGGAGATGGAAGTTCACCAAAAATGGGGACCATACTAACAAAAATACGGTGGGTAAAATAGGCGCCCCCATTTTTTCAGCAAACGCCACCCCAGGCCGCTTTGGACGGGTAGAAATTCCGTAGTTTCCAAGTCTATGGATAAAGCTCGCGTAAGAAGAATACGTCACGGTCGAAAGTCTTTGACGTCAATTAATGCATCATGACGTCATGCCTCCCTGTAGTCTTTCTCTCTCGCGCAGTGTGTGTGTTTGTGTTCATTGTGTGCACATGTGTTAGTGTTACTGTGTGTGTGTGTGTGTGTGTGTGTGTGTGTGTATGTGTGTGTGTGTGTGTGTGTGCGCGCACGCGTACATGAGTCTGCACTCGTATGTGTGTAGTGTGTGTGTATTTGTCTGTGTGGGTGTGTGTGTGTGTGTGTGTGCGTGCGCACGCGTGCATGAGTCTGTACTCGTGTGTGTGTGTAAGTGTGTGTGTGGGCATAAGTGTATGTGTGTGCGTGTATGTGTGTTTGTTTGTAAAGGTGTGCATGTCCGTCTGTCCATATGTGCGTATGGGTGTGTGTTTTGTGTGTATGAAGTTTTTTGTTAGAGAGTGTGTGAGTGCGTGTGAGTGAGTGTGTGTGTGTGTGTGTGTGTGTGTGTTTGAGAGAGAGAGAGAGAGTGTGTGTGTGTGTGAATGTGTGTGTGCATGAGTTTGTGTGTATGTTTGTGTGTGTATGAGTGTGTATATGTGTTTGTTTGTAAAGGTGTGTGTGTCCGACTGTCTATGTGCGTATTTGTTTGTTTGCTCAACGCCCAGCCGACCACGAAGGGCCATATCAGGGCGGTGCTGCTTTGACATATAACGTGCGCCACACACAAGACAGAAGTCGCAGCACAGGCTTCATGTCTCACCCAGTCACATTATTCTGACACCGGACCAACCAGTCCTAGCACTAACCCCATAATGCCAGACGCCAGGCGGAGCAGCCACTAGATTGCCAATTTTAAAGTCTTAGGTATGACCCGGCCGGGGTTCGAGCCCACGACCTCCCGATCACGGGGCGGACGCCTTACCACTAGGCCAACCGTGCCGGTCTATGTGCGTATAAGTGTGTGTTATGTGTGTATGAGATTTGTGTCAGTCAATGTGTGTGTGTGTGTGTGTGTGTGCGTATGTACAGTGTGTGTGTGTGTGTGTGTGTGTGTGGGTGTTTGTTTGTTTGTTTGCTTAACGCCCAGCCGACCACGAAGGGCCATATCAGGGCGGTGCTGATTTGACATATAACGTGCGCCACACACAAGACAGAAGTCGCAGCACAGGCTTCATGTCTCACCCAGTCACATTATTCTGACACCGGACCAACCGGAGTGTGTGTGTGTGTGAATGTGTGTGTGCATGAGTTTGTGTGTATGTTTGTGTGTGTATGAGTGTGTATATGTGTTTGTTTGTAAAGGTGTGTGTGTCCGTCTGTCTATGTGCGTATTTGTTTGTTTGTTTCCATAATTATCAGGGCGGTGCTGCTTTGAGATATAACGTACGCCACACAAAAGGCAGAAGTCGCAGCACAGGCTTCATGTCTCACCCAGTCACATTATTCTGACACCGGACCAACCAGTCCTAGCATGCACTAACCCCATAATGCCAGCCGCCAGGCGGAGCACCCACTAGATTGCCAATGTTAAAGTCTTAGGTATGACCCGGCCTGGGTTCTAACCCACGACCTCCCGATCACGGGGCGGACGCCTTACCACTAGGCCAACCGTGTATGTGCGTATGAGTGTGTGTATTGTGTGTATGAGATTTGTGGGAGTCAATGTGTGTGTGTGTGTGTCTGTGGGTGTGTGCGTGCGTACATGCGTGCGTATGTACATGTGTGTGTGTGGGTGTGTGTCTGTTTGTATAAGAGATAAAGAGAGAGAGAAAGAGGGAGAGAGAGAGAGAGAGAGAGAGAGAGAGAGAGAGAGAGAGAGAGAGAGAGAGAGAGAGAGAGTGGGTGGGTTGGTTTGTGCGTGTGCGTAAGTGTATGTGTGTGTGTGTATGTGTGTTTGTTTGTAAAGGTGTGTATGTCCGTCTGTCTATATGTGCGTATGGGGGTGTGTTTTGTGTGTACAGTGAAGTGTGTGTGAGAGAGTGAGTGTGTGCGTGTGAGTGAGTGTGTATGTGTGTACGTGTGTAACTTGGGTGTGTGTGTGTGTGTGTGTGTTCGTGTGTGCGTGTGTTTGAGAGAGAGACAGAGAGAGAGAGAGAGAGAGAGAGAGAGAGAGAGAGAGAGAGAGAGAGAGAGGTTTGTCTTTCGCTGGGGTATGCAGTGCCTTGGCGTTGCACATCTACTTAATTTATTAAGGAGATTTCTATAGCGCATAACTAAAAGCACTATGCGCTTTACAATATCACTAAGTATAAGCACACGCAAACATACTCTGATTAAATAGAACTTAGTTTAGCAAGACATACTAAGAACACTAAACATTTGAGTTCATGCAAAAATTGAGAACTAAATTAAATACTGGACAAGCGATTTAAATAAGCTTAAGGCCTACACCAACTGCAATGGGCTAATTCAAATACAAAAGTTTAGTTAACTATAAAAGGCAGTGCATAAAACTCCATAATCCTAAGAGGGTCAAACAAATAAGAAACATAAGACTAGATAGTGTCTGTAAAAGAAGCCGACATTTACCCTTTTCTCCAACATTTGTTCCAAAACACACCTCCGAATGATTGTCGATGACTCGAAAGCTTTCCTATCTTGTGATTGCCTTGAACCTAGCAACAACTGCTATCATCATGTATTGAATCCCGTGCTCTTTCTTCGGCGGAGGTGGGAGGGGGGGGGGGGTTAGATATTTTGCTGGTAGTATTTTTTTCGACCGAGCTATCTATATTCGTTGGGCAGTTTTCTTTGTCGGACAGATTTTTTACACAAATGACCAGGAAACCAGATTACGTAAGCCGTGTCAGCTGTACCCTTTGTAAAAGTCAACGTAGCTCGAGAACGGCATTGAAGGCATGATCAGCGCGTTTTCCATGGATGATTGCGTTCATGTCTTTGATGAATTTGTCTCGACATTGCGCGTGTGTAACTTCACAACGAAGGGGTTCTTTACCTTGCCCAAGAAGCAGCGCATTTATGAGAATACGTCACACACTCGAGTCAAGGACGTCGTAAAATGGCCCTCGGTCAAGTTTTCACCGAGAACCATTTTATGATGTCCTTAACAATTATGTGTTAGTCGGCTTAGAATATGCGCGCAGGTTTCAAAGTTTTGATCCATTCGATTATCTCAACAGACATTCTTTGATTGTAAAGTTTAATGCGGGCACATGATGGTTGAAAATACTTAAATTGAAAGTTTCCCGCTGTGGTAGATTTTTATGGTGGTTGTCACACAGGCAGCGACGGCTTTACTGGTCGGACCCAGTTGTGCATTACCTCGCTTTTGCCTTTAATGACTGACTGACTGGCTGACTTTGGGGATTAACGTCCTCTGAGGTAACTAGGATCTATTTGGGAACATTTACCGTGATACTGTAAGAGGAGCAAGAAAAGAACAGAAAAAAGATTTAAAACAAAATAGGGGATGAAGGGGGGGGGGGGGGGGTAGATGGGGGGAGGGATGAGACCATGGAACTAGTTTTTAGAAGTTATGCAGTCAAACATTTCAATCAATCAATGAGTCTTATATCGCGCATATTCCGTGGGTACAGTTCTAGGCGCTCTGCAGTGATGCCGTGTGAGATGAAATTTTATACGGCCAGTAGATTGCAGCCATTTCGGCGCATATTTACCTTTCATTCCAAGTCACACGGGTATAGGTAGACAATTATTAACTGTGCCTAAGCAATTTTGCCAGGAAAGACCCCTTTGTCAATCGTGGGATCTTTAACGTGCACACCCAATGTAGTGTACACATTTAAACATTGTAGGCTCAGACCACTTCGCCGTATTTAATTTTAGACACCGTACGTTATTAGACGCGAAAGTGCAATACTTAATGATCCGCTCAAAGCACTGTTGAAGCAACAATTTGTCTTTTGGTCGCAGATAAGGACATACTCTATCAAAACATGTGAGTATATGTCTCAAGCATGACTAAACGCCCCGAAGGGCTCCGTCTAGTAACTCTATTTTTGATATCGTTTTTTAAATTTCAGCAATTTGCAATGAGGTCACCCATCATAAAATAAGGTTATTAATTATTTCCATACGCCATCTAAGTGAAACGGAGGCATTTTGTATCGCTGATTTTATTTACAAACTGCTCTTGCAGCGGATCATTTGATCGGAACTAAATAA
>NC_090258.1:1282242-1349742 GCF_037325665.1 Littorina saxatilis | reverse complement strand
AGATCAGTATTACGTTTTGCGCATGTTCTTTATATTTTTCTCACAATGTTGTCACTTTTAAACCTTCTAACAGGTGGTCCTGAGTTTTATCTTTTTCTTAACGAAACTAAAATTGAATTAAAAATCCATGTTTTTAATGGTCCTTCCCCTAGGAAGTCAACGCATATAAAGGAAAAATTATCCCCGAGTATATTTCTCATTGCCCCACCCCCCTCCCTTATTCATGGAGAGCGGGGCCGGGGTCCTATCACGGTCGGGATTGCTTGGTCTTGCCCTTTTCTTTCCCTCCTTTTCTTCTTTTAGCGTATCATCAACTCATGTCCCTAAAAGGAAAATTTCATGTGAGGACGTAAAGGACCCCCTTTTTTTTTTACAAATTAGCAATTGTCCGGTCAGACATCATATGGTGCGGGTGTTAAATCTGTCAGTTTGCAAGAGAGATAATTCGAGTTTGTGAGACTTGTTGCATACAGTGGTAAATACCTGATTTTGATGACTTTGGTGATCTTTCAAAGACGAGAGGAATAGCAGAAAGGCAAGAAAATAAAAGTGAGTGATTTTGATTCTATTGATTGTGCCTATGATTAGGTTAGATTGAATAGATTAGATTGTGCAAGCAGGATTCCACCATGGAATACATTTAATTTATATGAGGGTTAACGTTGTCTGCACCATCTCAGAAAAACTATCATATTTTTGACCTAAATCTGTGGATCTAAAAACATCATCTCGGTTATAATGTAGTATATAACAGCCTAAAGCATGTCACATTTATAGAACAAACAAAAAAAATTATAATTTCGCTAGTATCGTGTACACTACATTGGGGTGTACACGTTAAAGATCCCACGATTGACAAAAGGCTCTTTCCTGGCAAAATTGTATAGGCATATATAAAAATGTCCACCAAAATACCCGTGTGACTTGGAATAATAGGCCGTGAAAAGTAGGATATGCGCCGAAATGGCTGCGATCTGCTGGCCGATGTGAATGCGTGATGTATTGTGTAAAAAAAACAAATCCATCTCACACGGAATAAATAAATCCCTGCGCCTTGAATATGTGCGCGATATAAATTGCATGCATAAAATAAAAAATGAAAAAGATTAAAAAAATGATAAATAAATCCCTGCGCTTAGAACTGTACCCACGGAATACGCGCGATATAAGCCTCATATTGATTGATTGATTGATTGATTGATAGTATATTGCGTGTGATATTTTCCGAGTGTGATAAAACAAGTTAGAATGACAATACATCGGAAAGACTTAGTTAGGGTTAGGGTGGGTGTCCGAGTGGTAACGCACTTGCGCTCGGAAGCGAGAGGTTGCGAGTTCGACCCTGGGTCAGGGCGTTAGCAATTTTCTCCCCCCTTTCCTAACCTAGGTGGTGGGTTCAAGTGCTAGTCTTTCGGATGAGACGAAAAACCGAGGTCCCTTCGTGTACACTACATTGGGGTGTGCACGTTAAAGATCCCACGATTGACAAAAGGGTCTTTCCTGGCAAAATTGTATAGGCATATATAAAAATGTCCACCAAAATACCCGTGTGACTTGGAATAATAGGCCGTGAAAAGTAGGATATGCGCCGAAATGGCTGCAATCTGCTGGCCGATGTGAATGCGTGATGTATTGTGTAAAAAAATTCCATCTCACACGGCATAAATAAATCCCTGCGCCTTGAATATGTGCGCGATATAAATTGCATAAAATAAAAATAAAATAAAAAATAAATAAATCCCTGCGCTTAGAACTGTACCCACGGAATACGCGCGATATAAGCCTCATATTGATTGATTGATTGAAAGATTTAGTTATCGTACAGTAACAACATGTCATTTAATTACTTGATTTTGGGATAGTTTCGGAGCAGTTTTGAAAAAATTATTGCATGGGTTCAGTCTCGTTTTCACGTCCAAATCGTCAGAAAACTTTCCAAAATGTAAGACAAATTCTGCTGAGCTGCTCTTCACACAACTTTTCTGTCGGTGTCTGTGTGTCTGTTTATCTTTCTCTCTATGTCTCTGTTTCTCTGTCTCTCTCTTTCTCTGGCTCTCTCTCTCTCTCTCTCTCTCTCTCTCTGTCTGTCTGTTTGTTTCTTTTTATATTTAGTCAAGTTTTGACTAAATATTTTAACATCGAGGGGGAATCGAAACGAGGGTCGTGGTGTATGTGCGTGTGTGTGTGTGTGCGTGTGTGCGTGTGTGCGTGTGTGCGTGTGTGTGTGTGTGTAGAGCGATTCAGACTAAACTACTGGACCGATCTTTATGAAATTTGACATGAGAGTTCCTGGGTATGAAATCCCCATACGTTTTTTTCATTTTTTTGATAAATGTCTTTGATGACGTCATATCCGGCTTTTCGTGAAAGTTGAGGCGGCACTGTCACGCCCTCATTTTTCACCCAAATTGGTTGAAATTTTGGTCAAGTAATCTTCGACGAAGCCCGGGGTTCGGTATTGCATTTCAGCTAGGTGGCTTAAAAATTAATTAATGACTTTGGTCATTAAAAATCGGAAAATTGTAAAAAAAAAATAAAAATTTATAAAACGATCCAAATTTACGTTTATTTTATTCTCCATCATTTGCTGATTCCAAAAACATATAAATATGTTATATTCGGATTAAAAACAAGCTCTGAAAATTAAATATATAAAAATTATTATCAAAATTAAATTGTCCAAATCAATTTAAAAACACTTTCATCTTATTCCTTGTCGGTTCCTGATTCCAAAAACATATAGATATGATATGTTTGGATTAAAAACACGCTCAGAAAGTTAAAACAAAGAGAGGTACAGAAAAGCGTGCTATCCTTCTTAGCGCAACTACTACCCCGCTCTTCTTGTCAATTTCACTGCCTTTGCCATGAGCGGTGGACTGACGATGCTACGAGCATACGGTCTTGCTGAAAAATGGCAGCTACTTGACTAAATATTGTATTTTCGCCTTACGCGACTTGTTTGTCTCTCTTTCTGTCTGTCTGTCTGTCTGTCTGTCTGTCTGTAAAGCTGTCATAACTGTTCCTTTTATTTCTATCTCTTTCCTTGTTTTTGATTAGAATTTTGACTGTCTGCGGGATGAAAAAGAGAGCATTTTAGCATTTCTTATTCTGTTTGTGTTAAGATAAAGATCAATTCAATTCAATTTAATTCAATTCAATTCAATACAATTCTCTCTCCCTCATTCTCATTCTCATAAATCAGACTCAGTGTTTGTGTTATACTGCCTTGCTCTGCTGAGTGTGTGTGTCATACCGCTTTGCTCTGCTGAGTGTGTGTGTTTGTGTTAATTACGGTCTGTCTGTATATTCTTTTGTCTGTCCGTCTGTCACTCAAGGGTAAACCGGCACGGTTAGCCTAGTGGTAAGGCGTCCGCCCCGTGATCGGGAGGTCGTGGGTTCGAACCTCGGCCGGTGTAACGATTTCATCCTTCGCCTGTGTACATATTTCCCCCTCGATATTTACTCGAGACTGAAATGTTGTTTCCTGGTAAAATTAAGAAAGGAAATTATTTATGGACGAAAAGCATGTCAGTTTCTTGCATGTGAAGAAAATTGGTTGTGAAATTAAATAGATTTCACTCCCAAAATCGAATTCTTCGAAAACGTGTACCGAGTGGTTACGTCCCTTGAGTAAGAAGGGAAACATTTTAGGATGAATCAAATTTCTAAGTTAAATAAAATAATTGGTTGGACAAATTTGGCCCCATGAATGTAAGGTACACAAGGTCGCTCATCAGTACTATCGAAGGGTGTTTTTATATTTAGTCAAGTTTTGACTAAATATTTTAACATCGAGGGGGAATCGAAACGAGGGTCGTGGTGTATGTGCGTGTGTGTGTGTGTCTGTGTGTGTGTGTGTGTGTGTGTGTAGAGCGATTCAGACTAAACTACTGGACCGATCTTCATGAAATTTGACATGAGAGTTCCTGGGTATGAAATCCCCATACGTTTTTTTCATTTTTTTGATAAATGTCTTTGATGACGTCATATCCGGCTTTTCGTGAAAGTTGAGGCGGCACTGTCACGCCCTCATTTTTCAACCAAATTGGTTGAAATTTTGGTCACGTACTCTTCGACAAAGCCCGGGGTTCGGTATTGCATTTCAGCTTGGTGGCTTAAAAATTAATTAATGACTTTGGTCATTAAAAATCTAAAAATTGTAAAAAAAAATAAAAATTTATAAAACGATCCAAATTTACGTTTATCTTATTCTCCATCATTTGCTGATTCCAAAAACATATAAATATGTTATATTCGGATTAAAAACAAGCTCTGAAAATTAAATATATAAAAATTATTATCAAATTTCTTTTTCGAAATCAATTTAAAAACACTTTCATCTTATTCCTTGTCGGTTCCTGATTCCAAAAATATATAGATATGATATGTTTGGATTAAAAACACGCTCAGAAAGTTAAAACGAAGAGAGGTACAGAAAAGCGTGCTATCCTTCTCAGCGCAACGAATACCCCGCTCTTCTTGTCAATTCCACGTGCACTGCCTTTGCCACGGGCGGTGGAGTGACGATGCTACGAGTATACGGTCTTGCTGCGTTGCGTTGCGTTCAGTTTCATTCTATGAGTTCGACAGCTACTTGACTAAATATTGTATTTTCGCCTTACGCGACTTGTTTTTTGTTCAGTGTAGAGTTTATACTAGATCAACGAGGCCGAAAATCGAAATATCAACACGGCGAAAGATAAAAACGTCACACCGGGTCATACCTAAGACTTTAAAATTGGCAATCTAGTGGCTGATCCACATCCCATTTTGGTGCAATCCCATTTTGCCGCCGTCCAATTTTTTGCCCCATCCCATTTTCGCGACATTTCACAAGCCAAGCGTCATTTTATAAAATTTATAATTTTGAATGATTAATGAGATGAGGATGATTATAATGATGATGCTATGGATTTCCAATTTGGATTGAGACTACGTGACAGGGCATTTTACTAACATGTCATAACAAAAGCGCAACATCCCATTTTGACACCATATCCCATTTGGCCGCCATGCCGTTTCACCGTATTCCATTTATCCCCCATCCCATTTTCGCGACATTTCACAAGCCAAGCGTCATTTTACTACCGTGTCATAACAATAGCGCGTCATCCCATTTTGACACCATCCCATTTGGCCGCCATCACATTTTTTATTTATTCTTCTTGCCAAGCCTCACTATACTACTATACTGCGTTATTCAATTACTGCCTTCCATAAAAAATTGTTACATTTACCTGAATTTACATGTTGCATGTCTTAGACTTGATGCTCTCTTCCTATGCGCTTTCGTCCTAGTCTCTCCTTGTGGTTGTTAGTACTTTCTTCCTCCTCCCCCTCCCTTTTCTTTTTATCTTCTGTAGATTCCTTTGTTCCTAGTTAGCTCCCCATCCCCATTCTTTCAATTTGTTCTTCTGGTTTATTGTTGTTATGTCCACCATTACGAAAATGTGTGTAATTTAGTACTGTTCTGGTCACGTGATATAAGCATTTGCTTGAGTGCGTGTCCTAGTTGTGTGTTTTGAACTGTTCATGCGAAGAAATCCTGAATAAAACTTTGTTTAAACCAACTAGGAAGACATTCCGTTTACGCCAAATTCCATTTTTGCCACAATCCAAAATGTCGCGAAATAGAGATGGCGGCAAAATGGGATGACGGCAAAACGGCATGGCGACAAAATGGAATGTGGCGCTAGTGGTTTGACACGGTGGTGAAATGACACATGGCCTATGAAATGTCGCAAAAATGGGATGGGGCAAAATGGGATAACGGCCAAACGGGATTGCGCCAAAATGGGACGTGGAGCTAATGGTACATGACATGGTGGTAAAATGACACTTGGCCTGTAAAATGTCGCAAAAATGGGATGGGGGCGAAATGGGCTAACGGCGAAACGGGATTGCGCCAAAATGGGATGTGGAGCTAATGGTACATGATATGGTGGTAAAATGACACTTGGCCTGAGAAATGTCGTCAAAATGGGATGAGAAGAATTGGGATAACGGCGAAACAGGACTAATAGATCCCTTGACTTGGGGTAGTGCGACTCTGTCACTGCTAGCTTTCCACTCGGAGGAAGCGACCGGAATTTCCCAACGATGGGACATCCTGGTAATGAATTTTTTTTTTTTTTAATTCTTAAAATTAACAGAGTCGCGCTACCCCAAAAGTCAAGGAATTTCGTGTTTGTCCCTTGACTTTGGAGATGACAAGAAAATATCGGGCGCAAAAACGTGATTTGTAAAATTTTTCACAACATATGTCGCCTAGCGCCATGTATGTGATGAAACCATTCATATAGCTCTGCGGGAGCTCTGCACTTTTGGACGTCCCCATTTCACTGCTGTACAGCAAACATCGTCCCCAAATACCTGTTTGTTTCTAAAAAATCACGCTGGAGGTTGCATTTTATGTAATAACCTCCTGAAATGAGTTTTGACACTTTAGAATGGCATGTAAAATGACACATGGCCTATGAAATGTCGCAAAAATGGGATGGGGGCAAAATGGGATAACGGCCAAACGGGATTGCGCCAAAATGGGACGTGGAGCTAATGGTACATGACATGGTGGTAAAATGACACTTGGCCTGTAAAATGTCGCAAAAATGGGTTGGGGGCGAAATGGGCTAACGGCGAAACGGGATTGCGCCAAAATGGGATGTGGAGCTAATGGTACATGATATGGTGGTAAAATGACACTTGGCCTAAGAAATGTCGCCAAAATGGGATGGGGGCGAATTGGGATAACGGCGAAACAGGACTAATAGATCCCTTGACTTAGGGTAGTGCGACTATGTCACTGCTAGCTTTCCACTCGCAGGAAGCGACCGGAATTTTCCAACGATGGGACATCCTAGTAATGAATTTTTTTTTTTTAATTCTTAAAATTAACAGAGTCGCGCTACCCCAAAAGTCAAGGAATTTCGTGTTTGTCCCTTGACTTTGGAGATGACAAGAAAATATCGGGCGCAAAAACGTGATTTGTAAAATTTTTCACAACATATGTCGCCTAGCGCCATGTATGTGATGAAACCATTCATATAGCTCTGCACTTTTGGACGTCCCCATTTCACTGCTTGTCAGCAAACATCGTCCCCAAATACCTGTTTGTTTCTAAAAAATCACGCTGGAGGTTGCATTTTATGTAATAACCTCCTGAAATGAGTTTTGACACTTTAGAATGGCATGTAAAATGACACATGGCCTATGAAATGTCGCAAAAATGGGATGGGGGCAAAATGGGATAACGGCCAAACGGGATTGCGCCAAAATGGGACGTGGAGCTAATGGTACATGACATGGTGGTAAAATGACACTTGGCCTGTAAAATGTCGCAAAAATGGGATGGGGGCGAAATGGGCTAACGGCGAAACGGGATTGCGCCAAAATGGGATGTGGAGCTAATGGTACATGATATGGTGGTAAAATGACACTTGGCCTGAGAAATGTCGCCAAAATGGGATGGGGGCGAATTGGGATAACGGCGAAACAGGACTAATAGATCCCTTGACTTGGGGTAGTGCGACTCTGTCACTGCTAGCTTTCCACTCGGAGGAAGCGACCGGAATTTCCCAACGATGGGACATCCTGGTAATGATTTTTTTTTTTTTTTAATTCTTAAAATTAAAAGAGTCGCGCTACCCCAACAGTCAAGGAATTTCGTGTTTGTCCCTTGACTTTGGAGATGACAAGAAAATATCGGGCGCAAAAACGTGATTTGTAAAATTTTTCACAACATATGTCGCCTAGCGCCATGTATGTGATGAAACCATTCATATAGCTCTGCGGGAGCTCTGCACTTTTGGACGTCCCCATTTCACTGCTGTACAGCAAACATCGTCCCCAAATACCTGTTTGTTTCTAAAAAATCACGCTGGAGGTTGCATTTTATGTAATAACCTCCTGAAATGAGTTTTGACACTTTAGAATGGCATGTAAAATGACACATGGCCTATGAAATGTCGCAAAAATGGGATGGGGACAAAATGGGATGGGGACAAAATGGGATAACGGCCAAACGGGATTGCGCCAAAATGGGACGTGGAGCTAATGGTACATGACATGGTGGTAAAATGACACTTGGCCTGTAAAATGTCGCAAAAATGGGTTGGAGGCGAAATGGGCTAACGGCGAAACGGGATTGCGCCAAAATGGGATGTGGAGCTAATGGTACATGATATGGTGGTAAAATGACACTTGGCCTGAGAAATGTCGCCAAAATGGGATGGGGGCGAATTGGGATAACGGCGAAACAGGACTAATAGATCCCTTGACTTGGGGTAGTGCGACTCTGTCACTGCTAGCTTTCCACTCGCAGGAAGCGACCGGAATTTTCCAACGATGGGACATCCTAGTAATGAATTTTTTTTTTTTAATTCTTAAAATTAACAGAGTCGCGCTACCCCAAAAGTCAAGGAATTTCGTGTTTGTCCCTTGACTTTGGAGATGACAAGAACATATCGGGCGCAAAAACGTGATTTGTAAAATTTTTCACAACATATGTCGCCTAGCGCCATGTATGTGATGAAACCATTCATATAGCTCTGCGGGAGCTCTGCACTTTTGGACGTCCCCATTTCACTGCTTGTCAGCAAACATCGTCCCCAAATACCTGTTTGTTTCTAAAAAATCACGCTGGAGGTTGCATTTTATGTAATAACCTCCTGAAATGAGTTTTGACACTTTAGAATGGCATGTAAAATGACACATGGCCTATGAAATGTCGCAAAAATGGGATGGGGGCAAAATGGGATAACGGCCAAACGGGATTGCGCCAAAATGGGACGTGGAGCTAATGGTACATGACATGGTGGTAAAATGACACTTGGCCTGTAAAATGTCGCAAAAATGGGATGGGGGCGAAATGGGCTAACGGCGAAACGGGATTGCGCCAAAATGGGATGTGGAGCTAATGGTACATGATATGGTGGTAAAATGACACTTGGCCTGAGAAATGTCGCCAAAATGGGATGGGGGCGAATTGGGATAACGGCGAAACAGGACTAATAGATCCCTTGACTTGGGGTAGTGCGACTCTGTCACTGCTAGCTTTCCACTCGGAGGAAGCGACCGGAATTTCCCAACGATGGGACATCCTAGTAATGAATTTTTTTTTTTTTAATTCTTAAAATTAACAGAGTCGCGCTACCCCAAAAGTCAAGGAATTTCGTGTTTGTCCCTTGACTTTGGAGATGACAAGAAAATATCGGGCGCAAAAACGTGATTTGTAAAATTTTTCACAACATATGTCGCCTAGCGCCATGTATGTGATGAAACCATTCATATAGCTCTGCGGGAGCTCTGCACTTTTGGACGTCCCCATTTCACTGCTTGTCAGCAAACATCGTCCCCAAATACCTGTTTGTTTCTAAAAGATCATGCTGGAGGTTGCATTTTATGTAATAACCTCCTGAAATGAGTTTTGACACTTTAGAATGGCATTTAACGCTCATTGAAGTTTTAACAAACTTTCTAACACCTAAAACATTCATAGCACCGATAACATAATTCTAGCTCTGCACTTTTTGTACACATACGTCCCCATTTGACTGCTGTACAGCAAACATCGTCCCCAAATGTCTGTTTTTCTAAAAATCACGCTGGAGGTTGCATTTTATGTAATAACCTCCTGAAATGAGTTTTCACACTTTAAAATGGCATTTAACGCTCATTGAAGTTTTAAGAAACTTTCTAACACTTAAAACAAAAGAGACCCCAAATGCCTGTGTTTTGAGCAAGATGGCATTTTGATACACAGCCGACCCCAAATGACTGTAAAACCACCTATGTGTGTGTGTGTGTGTGTGTGTGTGTGTGTGTGTGTGTGTGTGTGTCTATATGTGTGTCTATATATGTGTGTGTGTGCCTATATGTGTCTATATGTGTGTGTGTGTTTGTGTGTGTGTGTGTGTGTGTGTGTGTGTGTGTGTGTGTGTGTGTGTGTGTGTGTGTGTGTGTGACAGACTGGAGCAGGTGCGCTACCTGGCGGCAGTGTACGCGCTTGTCCCGGGGCTGGTTCAGTGCTGGACCGGCTTCCTACACGTCACACTGGCCTCTCACTTCTCTCAGGTCCGGTCACAACTTGCTATTTGCTTTAGCTAAGTGTCCGTGGGGAATTGTGGCTATCTCTGTCAATAGCGGGAAGCGACAGAATAGTGGCTGCTATCTCTGTCCATAGCGGGAAGCGACAGAATTGTGACAGCTATCTCTGTCAATAGCGGGAAGCGACAGAATAGTGGCTGCTATCTCTGTCAATAGCGGGAAGTGACAGAATTGTGGCTGCTATCTCTGTCAATAGCGGGAAGCGACAGAATTGTGACTGCTATCTCTGTCAATAGCGGGAAGCGACAGAATTGTGACTGCTATCTCTGTCAATAGCTGGAAGCGACAGAATAGTGGCTATCTCTGTCCATAGCGGGAAGCGACAGAATTGTGACTGCTATGTCTGTCCATAGCGGGAAGCGACAGAATTGTGACTGCTATCTCTGTCCATAGCGGGAAGCGACAGAATTGTGACTGCTATCTCTGTCAATAGCTGGAAGCGACAGAATAGTGGCTATCTCTGTCCATAGCGGGAAGCGACAGAATAGTGGCTATCTCTGTCCATAGCGGGAAGCGACAGAATTGTGACTGCTATCTCTGTCAATAGCGGGAAGCGACAGAATTGTGACTGCTATCTCTGTCAATAGCGGGAAGCGACAGAATTGTGACTGCTATCTCTGTCAATAGCGGGAAGCGACAGAATTGTGACTGCTATCTCTGTCGATAGCGGGAAGCGACAGAATTGTGACTGCTATCTCTGTCGATAGCGGGAAGCGACAGAATTGTGACTGCTATCTCTGTCGATAGCGGGAAGCAACAGAATTGTGACTGCTATCTCTGTCGATAGCGGGAAGCGACAGAAGTGTGACTGCTATCTCTGTCGATAGCGGGAAGCGACAGAATTGCGCTACTCATTTATTTTCCTTTTCTTGCATGCGTGTAGTCATGTTTACAATGATACTTTGTTATCACCCGCAAGCCTAAATAAGAGCAGTTGTAAATATAGCCATGTACATAATTATTATTTGGAATTTTATTTTTGTCCATGCTTACTTTTGAGTGCCGTGTCTCTGTTGCCTTGTCATCTTCATGTAATGTATGCGTACGTGTTATGAGAATGCATGAATTGTTAATGCGAAATATTGTGTATGAGTGCGCCTTGAATCGCCTTGTGGTGAGATATGTGCACGTTATAAATTCTCGTATTATTATTATTATTATTATTATTATTATTATTATTATTTAAGTTATTGAGACATCCCAGTGCACTAAGGGATTTATAGAGCAAATCGAGAAAATTCATTATTGAACGAAGCGCATAGCGCTGAGTTCAATAATTATTTTCGAGATCATGTGTTTCTTTTCTTAAAGTTTCTCTCACTACATTAACTACTTTGTTTTCATCTCAGAAAGACTTCCTGAATGTGTTTCAGAACGAGGTCGCGAACATTGGATTTACTGGGTCAGCACTGGCCATAGTGCTAGCACTCATCTGTGCACGGTGAGTTCTAATGGACATGTTATCAGAAATTCGTATGTCTACATCTCTACATCTTTGGTGTAGGTATGTTTGTACAGACAAACGGATTGACATACAGTTTACCGCAAGCACGCAGACGGACAGGCTGCCACACACATACTCTAGATCTCACTATCTTCTTTCTGTCTGTCTGTCTGTCTCTGTCTCTCTGTATCTGTCTGTCTGTCTGTCTTTCTTTCCTCCCTCTCTCTCTCTCTCTCTCTCTCTCTCTCTCGCTCTCTCTCTCTCTCTCTCTCTCTCTCTCTCTCTCTCTCTCTCTCTCTCTCTCTCTCTCTCTCAATCGGGTTTTAGAGCTAACCATTCCTGCCATACTGCCTTAGTTTCTCTTGTTGATCAATGGCTGGAGAAAATAAACGACAATGAATTCTGTGGTGCCATTTTTGTTGATTTTGCTAAAACCTTTGACGTTATTGATCACACGTTATTACTGAGAAAATTCGCATTGTATGGCGTCGGAATCGAAACTGTCAAACTTATTAGTTCATTTCTCACCGGCAGACAACAAACTGTACTAACAAACGCCTCGGCGTCGAGCATGCAAGAAGTAAAATACGGTGTACCACAAGGATCGGTTTCAGGACCCCTCCTCTTCTCTATATACATTAATGACCTCCCCCTACATATTCAAAATGTATGTGAACTGTTTGCAGATGACACCACAATTCACTCCAGCAACACAAATTTAACTCGCTTATCAGAATCACTGCAAAGGAGTTTAAACCAGTTGACAGCGTGGACTGAACTAAACCATATGTCTTAACCCAAAGAAAACCAAATATATGGTCATAACAACAAGACAAAAACGCCAGAATATTTGTTCAGCTGGTCCTGCTTTAATGATAGATTGTGAAATAGTGGAAAAAGTCGACCATCACAAACTGCTGGGTGTTAATATCGATAACAACTTGTCTTGGTCAACCCACATAGAGCAACTTAGTAAAGTGGTGTCAAAGATCGTCGCGATATAACCTTCGTGGTTGAAAACGACGTTAAACACCAAATAAAGAAAGGTGTCAAAGAGAGTGTATCTCTTATCTAGAATTAAACACTTCCTGAACTGCCACACCAGAAAGTTATTCTTCATTGCTCATATTCAATCTGTTATTGATTACGCATCCACTCTATGGGACTCAGCAAGTGAAAATTCCTTAAAACCACTTAGCAGATTACATAAAAGAGCGCTAAAAGTAGTATTACTAAAGCACACTACCCTCACAGAGTTAGACTACATACATTTAGGGATCTTACCTCTAAAGTCAAGACTGCTTTTTAACAAAGGAATCTTTATGCATAAAATTATATCCGAAACTCTACCCCAAACCATTTGTTCAAAGTTCTCTTTGAAGAATTCACACCACCTTATGAAATTTAACACTCCTCTTCCTAGGATAGACTTATTTAAGTCTTGTATAGTTTATTCAGGTGGCCGTCTCTGGAACACTCTTCCGAATGCCTTACGGGAAGCTACCAGCACAGATTCTTTTAAAAACAAATATATACCCCATTTAATGAAAATAGTATATTCTTGATTGTTATGTCCTTTGGGACACAGTCACTCACTTTTGATTTATTGTTTTGTTCACGAAATTATGATGTTCTGCATAATATCCATTGTCTTGCAGAGTTGATGTACTATTGCATAGTATTCTGACTCTAATTGACTTGCAAATTTTTTTCTTTGCACCTTGTCATGAACATTTATAAACTACAATGTTTCATATAATGCACTTATGTACATAAACTTATACTGTTTTACTAATTATGTTAGTATGTAGTAGTAGTTATTATAGTAGATTTGGTCCCTCTTTAGGGCGAGGGCCAGATGCAAAAAAGTATACCAATGCTTATTTTGTTACCCTCGTAAAATAAAGAATTGTCATTGTCATTGTCATTGTCATTGTCTTTGTCTCTCTCTCTCTCTCTCTCTCTCTCTCTCTCTCTCTATCTCTTTGGTACCTGCTGGATAAGGAAAAGACTGTTATCAGAAACATTCACACCTGGCGACCTGTGCAAAACAGACATTATTACGAAGAAATCGAGGATGCACTTTCATCAAGGCAGTAACTATCTACATGGGCTAACTCTGCGAGACAAACGCAGCGGGTAAATCAGAGATGCATTAAATAAAAAAGGACAAAAAGAAAAAATTAATTGCCTTCGAAAGGAACTGTGCAGTAATGTATACCTGGCAGGGATACCAAGCTAGAGAAAGTCTGCAAATATTTCGTGTAAATACGTTCATTTTCAATACTTCATGTAGATACTTCAAGCGTCTCTCTCTTTCTCTCTCTCTCTCTCTCTCTCACACACACACACACACACACACACACACACACACACACACACACACATACACACACACACGTCTCTTTCACTCTCTCTCACACACACACACACACACACACACACACACGCACACACACACGCACACACACCCACATACACTCACGAATTCACACTCATTTAATGTACACACACACACACAGTATAGCTCAACTGCATTGCTGTTCAGCTGTTCAACTGTTCAGCTTAACGCTACTACACTGGAATTTACCAACAGAAATTAAAATGCGTGTGACGAAAGCACGACACACTTGAGACACCCCACACAAAAGTAGATCTTACTGTACACGACCTGACCACACAGTTATGCCTATTCAAATGCGCGTAGCAAAATGTGCGTTTGGAATCTTCTTTTTCTATGGCGGTACTGACAATATCGTTATTGAAACAATCCCAGTGCACCGAGGGATTTATAGAGCAAATCGCGAAAATAATTATTGAACTCAGCGCCATGCGCTTCGTTCAATAGTGAATTTTCTCGATGTGCTCTATAAATCCCGTAGTGCACTGGGATGTCTCAATAACTGAAATAATGAGAGCTTATACAGCGCGAACCACAATAAAAAGCTCGTTTGTACGCTTATGTTGCAACCATCGCAAAGTACAATTAGATTTGATTTGATTTGATTTGATTTGATTTGATTTTCCGTTCTTTCTGCACGCAGATGTGTGGACGAGAACCTCCGGAAAGTGAAACACTACACTGTGCTCTTATACACCTTTGGGGCTTGGCTGTTGGCGTTTTACAACATAGTGTACCACAACATCATCGCAGCGGCACAAAAAGGTAGGTCACACTCACATAACACCTTTGGGGCTTGGCTGTTGGCGTTTTACAACATAGTGTACCACAACATCATCGCAGCGGCACAAAAAGGTAGGTCACACTCACATAGCACCTTTGGGGCTTGGCTGTTGGCGTTTTACAACATAGTGTACCACAACATCATCGCAGCGGCACAAAAAGGTAGGTCACACTCACATAACACCTTTGGGGCTTGGCTGTTGGCGTTTTACAACATAGTGTACCACAACATCATCGCAGCGGCACAAAAAGGTAGGTCACACTCACATAACACCTTTGGGGCTTGGCTGTTGGCGTTTTACAACATAGTGTACCACAACATCATCGCAGCGGCACAAAAAGGTAGGTCACACTCACATAACACCTTGCTTATATATCATCCTCAAACCAAATTTCAAAGCAGACCAATTCTTCTCAATCCAGAACTTGTCGTCTTTAAATCATACTGCAGAGATCACATTCCCAGTGCTGCGATGGTTATTCACCACACACACTCAAGGTCCAACCCTGAAGTGATAGTCATGGGTTCACTACAGAGCCTTTTTGGAGGAGAGGGGGTGTACTGTGTGTGAAGGTTTATGTAGATCGAAGTGGGTTCACATTGCATACTGGGTGTTTTTTTGGAGAGGGAACCAGTGAATAGTGGGTTTAGGCATTATAATTATGAAGTATTGTTTGTTTTAGTATATGGGGATTTTATTTGTGAAAAATCTTTTTTTTTCTTTTTTTTTCTCTGTTTACCAAAAATAGATAAAGGGATGTGATGGCAGAGGAAGTTTCAAAGCTCTCGGATGCATCTCTGGGTATCAAAGTGTATTTGACTCCAAATAGACAAACTGAAGTTGAAAATGTAATTTGCACGATTTTGTTTGAGATACCCTAGGCATTCACTTTACTTTTTTCCATTAATTGCACATGAAATCATTAATTTGCTTGTCTGTTGATCAGTGAGAGGATTTACTGATTTATTTCAATTACAAACGGTTTGTCAGCAGCTAGGTTCATTTAGATTGATTCTCATTATCCTAAAATCATGTATTGATTTACCATACTTTGCAAGCAGGAGATTTTATTCCAAAATTGTAGGCAGAATATTTTAACTTTGATTTTTTATTTAAACTGTCACATGTGGCTTTTTTGTTTGTCTAGAAATTGAGCAATTTGTATCCCCTGATTTGGAGTAGAAGACTAGAATTTTTGTTGAGTACCTTGAAAGAGATATAGTCTAGTTGGAATTAAAGGTATGGCTTGAAACTGTCATTTTATGTTAAATTGTTGTGGATATGACGTGTGTGTGTGTGTGTGTGTGTGTGTGTGTGTGTGTGTGTGTGTGTGTGTGTGTGTGTGTGTGTGTCCTGGCAAGAGGTGCCCTGCATCCATCAAACATATGGCTAAGATATGCCATTTATACAGCAAACATCTGACTTAATGTGGCATACATGGGGTTTTCATATAAAAAGGTCACTATGACACGGCATGCATCTAATTTTCATATGACAATGTCACTTATAATGTGGTAAACACGTGATTTTGACATGTCATTTTCACCTTAAAGTCACATAGCTGCCACTCTAGAACCATTTGCAATTTCTCTATGGCTGACATATTGTTTTACCATATGATTTTTCCATGCCATGTCATATGTTTTTCATATGTCCCGCATATTGCTCTGCTGCCTGGGGGTAGGTTACACTCATAAGATTAATAAACCTTGATAAATTAGGTCAACCCCTTCACTGCCGGAAGAATACAGTTTAAAACAAATCAATAAAAAAAAATTATGACAAAGAATGACAATTATACCAGAACTGAGAAACAGGTCTCGAGACGAGGCAATCATTGTGGGCAATATACAGCGAGTTTTCCTTTGTTCTTTCTTTATTTATTTAGTGTTTAACGTCGTTTTCAACCGTTCAAGGTTATATCGCGACGGGGAAAGGGAGGGGATGGGATAGAGCCACTTGTTAATTGTTTCTTGTTCACAAAAGACTTAACATTTCTTACATACTGCTTGACTAAAATCTTTACAAACATTGACTATATTCTATACAAGAAACACTTAACAAGGGTAAAAGGAGAAACAGAATCCGTTAGTCGCCTCTTACGACATGCTGGGGAGCATCGGGTAAATTCTTCCCCCTAACCCGCGGGGGGAGTTTTCCCTTGTCAGAGTATTGATTTGTTATTTATGGAAAAAGTACCTACCTGATATTATTGTGTCAGTTAAGGGATCAAAGAAGTTACAGGTAGTTTGTAATGGGTTGCATGCGTACATCTTCTTCAAGAGTTTTGAGCCGAGGGCCGAGACGGACGAGAAAGTGACCAACCGGTCGGGAGCCTGCCGCTCTGTTGGATAGTTAGAGATTTATTGTGGTTTCAAAGAATCAGATCACGCTGTTTGTTCTCTTCCGTTTGGGTGGCATCCACTTTTGGTTCGTGCACCTCGGCCCACGATTCTGGTTGCAGGAACATGAGTCGTCCGAGCATTTGTTTTTGTGTTAATTACTACGTGTAGCTGTGTGTGTGCAGTCTTATTGCACGTGCTGATCGTGGTGATCAAGGTCGTGGTGGAGGGCACGTCGCCGGTGCTGTACGAGCTGGCGTGTCAACAGGCTTTCCCTATCGGGGAGGCGGCCACCACCATCTTTGTCAGCTCTCTCACCGTCCTCGTCACGCTGTTCTTCACCGCGGTCACCACCATACCTGGCATAGGTAAGTGCAGGTGTGTCCTATATGTATCACACAGCATTCCTGGCATAGGTAAGTACAGGTGTGTCCTATATGTATCACACAGCATTCCTGGCATAGGTAAGTACAGGTGTGTCCTATATGTATCACACAGCATTTCTGTCATAGGTAAGTACAGGTGTGTCCTATATGTATCACACAGCATTCCTGGCATAGGTAAGTACAGGTGTGTCCTATATGTATCACACAGCATACCTGGCATAGGTAAGTACAGGTGTGTCCTATATGTATCACACAGCATTCCTGGCATAGGTAAGTACAGGTGTGTCCTATATGTATCACACAGCATTCCTGGCATAGGTAAGTACAGGTGTGTCCTATATGTATCACACAGCATACCTGGCATAGGTAAGTACAGGTGTGTCCTATATGTATCACACATCATTCCTGGCATAGGTAAGTACAGGTGTGTCCTATATGTATCACACAGCATTCCTGGCATAGGTAAGTACAGGTGTGTCCTATATGTATCACACAGCATTTCTGTCATAGGTAAGTACAGGTGTGTCCTATATGTATCACACAGCATTCCTGGCATAGGTAAGTGCAGGTGTGTCCTATATGTTTCACACAGCATTCCTGGCATAGGTAAGTACAGGTGTGTCCTATATGTATCACACAGCATTCCTGGCATAGGTAAGTACAGGTGTGTCCTATATGTATCACACAGCATACCTGGCATAGGTAAGTACAGGTGTGTCCTATATGTATCACACAGCATACCTGGCATAGGTAAGTACAGGTGTGTCCTATATGTATCACACAGCATACCTGGCATAGGTAAGTACAGGTGTGTCCTATATGTATCACACAGCATTTCTGGCATAGGTAAGTACAGGTGTGTCCTATATGTTTCACACAGCATTCCTGGCATAGGTAAGTACAGGTGTGTCCTATATGTATCACACAGCATTCCTGGCATAGGTAAGTACAGGTGTGTCCTATATGTATCACACAGCATACCTGGCATAGGTAAGTACAGGTGTGTCCTATATGTATCACACAGCATTTCTGTCATAGGTAAGTACAGGTGTGTCCTATATGTATCACACAGCATACCTGGCATAGGTAAGTACAGGTGTGTCCTATATGTTTCACACATCATTCCTGGCATAGGTAAGTACAGGTGTGTCCTATATGTATCACACAGCATACCTGGCATAGGTAAGTACAGGTGTGTCCTATATGTATCACACAGCATTCCTGGCATAGGTAAGTACAGGTGTGTCCTATATGTATCACACAGCATACCTGGCATAGGTAAGTGCAGGTGTGCCCAATATATACAAGGTGAACCACCCAAAAATACCACCCATAAAAATACTGATAACCTCTGCATCTGTACAACGAATTACTTCTTATTTGGTGTACATACACTTCAGCTTATGCATGATCAAATCACCGTGTTTCAAATGTTAAGTAAGTCAGCTGGTCTGATTGGTGTGTGAAACCAATAGAGAACTCTACCGGACATACTGGAACTTTATGATACAAAATATTGAATATGATGACATGCCAAGAATAGTATAAACGAGGGTCGGGTAATTGAATGGGGTATCACTGGACGTATTGTAAATTCCTGGTAAATATACGTTGTGTTGCGGATCCTGGTCTGTTGCGTACTCGGAGGGTACGAAGACCTCACCTTTTACGTTATAAATCAGAACAAGAATGAATTTTGTTTCTAAAAAAAATTCTATCACACCACTATTGCAGATTCATGCACAAAACACACAAGACGTATTTGTAAATGTATAGATTCAACTTTTTATTTACTGGCTTGTTCTGTGGTCGCCGGGTTATTCTTCATTTCTGTATCGTTCATATATCCTGGATCTAATTCTAAAAGTCACTCATCTTGAAAATACGAAGTGATGATGTTGACGGTCGGAACGTCGTGTAGTCCAGGCTGGTTATCGTCGAACGGTTACATAAAGTTCATCATTGATGATCAGGAAAACATCGGATGAGGTTAGAGGGTTGATCACAGAAAACTCGTCCCTCGGATCTCGAACTGGAAACTCGTAGTCGTAACTCGAAACACCAACATATCTGTCGAAATAATGACAAGTCTCAGAACTGGGAATTATTCTATCATCATACAAACCGTTTCCCCTGAGACCTGTGTGATAAAAACACATCTTGTTATTCAAATGGAGATCCAACTATATCATTCATTACAGCACTTTATAAACAATTAATTATCCACATTCGTTCCTCATGCTGCTCAACGTTCATACAATGTATTACGTTTGATCTACAGTGATCACATAAAATCTTGGTATTTGATCACACTTGTGATACCGTGACCAATACAGTGCTCATAAAAATTAACTTGGTAACCTTGGGAAAATCAACTTGGATCTAAAAAACATATTTACCGAGAAAAGATTCCATCACCCTGACGGTTACCGGCTACCGCTGTCGCTCGCTGCCAGATCTCTGGTCGCCCCGTGAAAGACAGGGTGTCTCCGCTGTGGAAGCTTTTGCCAACTTCGTTCGCCCTTGGCGATGGTTTTTGCTTCTAGGCATAGGCATAGAACGGTGTCGTTGTGGTCCTCTCATGCTTTCGCTCCTTCTCTTCCACTTTCCGTTGCCTTTTCTTTTCGATCGTTATTCTTTTCTCCCTCTGCGCAGACTCCTTAATCGCTAACCGAAACTCATCTTTGCGTTGTTAGCTAACCTAGACCAATGGAAACTCTTGTCTATTCGCGAAAATAGCGATCAAGAATTTCGTACCTAATAATAACCTCATTTATTATCTAACTCCTTATGTTCCCAATACTAATGAACAAAGTAAACTAACGATCACATCGAAAGTAAAAGAATAAGCTTTGAAGGAAACTCCTTCAAGAAATACGACAACTCCTTGACGACAAACAAAATGACGTCAACTGATAGCGAAACTTTGACGTAATTATACTTCGGTTTTCCCGACAATTCATAGGCACTTGTTGCATCACCTAATTAAATAACCCATAGGTGCCTGACGGTGCTCGGTATTTGTATGGACCTGAATAGCTTGCGTACATTTTCCCAACACGTTGTAATGATTTGTTTTTATTTGAATTAGTCCAACGTGTCTTTCAGTTATAGCGGGAAATAGTGTAATTATGTGACGTTTTTGTAGGCTAACATTTGATCAGTTTCTCTATTTTACACTTGTTTCAGCACATTCTGAAAACATCGCAGGCAAAATATTAACATAATATTAGTGAAGTCGATTTTGGGAGTCAATTGCCCGTCGCGATATAACCTTGAATGGTTGAAAACGACGTTAAACACCAAATAAAGAAAGAAAGAGTCAATCGGTGTGTGTTTTTCAGTGGATAGATTCAGATGTGTCTGATAGCACCAATACCTTCCTGTCTTAATTAATGTTCTTGTTAATGATATTGATATTTCCCTCCACAGTGTAACCTCTTGTTGGTTTTGTGCTGCTTTTGATTTCTTGTGTATTCGTTGTCCTGAAGAAGCCTCCATAGGCGAACATTCGACCTTGTCTGTGCTGTATTCGTGTGGGTGAGTGCTGTATTCGTGTGGGTGAGTGCTGTATTCGTGTGGGTGAGTGCTGTATTCGTGTGGGTGAGTGCTGTATTCGTGTGGGTGAGTGCTGTATTCGTGTGGGTGAGTGCTGTATCCGTGTGGGTGAGTGCTGTATCCGTGTGGGTGAGTGCTGTATCCGTGTGGGTGAGTGCTGTATCCGTGTGGGTGAGTGCTGTATTCGTGTGGGTGAGTGCTGTATTCGTGTGGGTGAGTGCTGTATTCGTGTGGGTGAGTGCTGTATTCGTGTGGGTGAGTGCTGTATCCGTGTGGGTGAGTGCTGTATCCGTGTGGGTGAGTGCTGTATCCGTATGGGTGAGTGCTGTATCCGTGTGGGTGAGTGCTGTATCCGTGTGGGTGAGTGCTGTATTCGTGTGGGTGAGTGCTGTATTCGTGTGGGTGAGTGCTGTATTCGTGTGGGTGAGTGCTGTATTCGTGTGGGTGAGTGCTGTATTCGTGTGGGTGAGTGCTGTATTCGTGTGGGTGAGTGCTGTATTCGTGTGGGTGAGTGCTGTATTCGTGTGGGTGAGTGCTGTATCCGTGTGGGTGAGTGCTGTATCCGTGTGGGTGAGTGCTGTATCCGTGTGGGTGAGTGTTGTATCCGTGTGGGTGAGTGTTGTATCCGTGTGGGTGAGTGCTGTATCCGTGTGGGTGAGTGCTGTATCCGTGCGGGTGAGTGCTGTATCCGTGTGGGTGAGTGCTGTATTCGTGTGGGTGAGTGCTGTATTCGTGTGGGTGAGTGCTGTATTCATGTGGGTGAGTGCTGTATCCGTGTGGGTGAGTGCTGTATTCGTGTGGGTGAGTGCTGTATTCGTGTGGGTGAGTGCTGTGTTCGTGTGGGTGAGTGCTGTGTTCGTGTGGGTGAGTGCTGTATTCGTGTGGGTGAGTGCTGTATCCGTGTGGGTGAGTGCTGTATTCGTGTGGGTGAGTGCTGTATCCGTGTGGGTGAGTGCTGTATCCGTGTGGGTGAGTGCTGTATTCGTGTGGGTGAGTGATGTATCCGTGTGGGTGAGTGCTGTATCCGTGTGGGTGAGTGCTGTATTCGTGTGGGTGAGTGCTGTATTCGTGTGGGTGAGTGCTGTATTCGTGTGGGTGAGTGCTGTATTCGTGTGGGTGAGTGCTGTATCCGTGTGGGTGAGTGCTGTATCCGTGTGGGTGAGTTCTGTATTCGTGTGGGTGAGTGCTGTATTCGTGTGGGTGAGTGCAGTATTCGTGTGGGTGAGTGCTGTATTCGTGTGGGTGAGTGCTGTATTCGTGTGGGTGAGTGCTGTATTCGTGTGGGTGAGTGCTGTATTCGTGTGGGTGAGTTCTGTATTCGTGTGGGTGAGTGTTGTATTCGTGTGGGTGAGTGCTGTATCCGTGTGGGTGAGTGCTGTATTCGTGTGGGTGAGTGCTGTATTCATGTGGGTGAGTGCTGTATTCGTGTGGGTGAATGCTGTATTCGTGTGGGTGAGTGCTGTATTCGTGTGGGTGAGTGCTGTATTCGTGTGGGTGAGTGCCGATTTCTTTTGTTTTTCAACTGTGTGTTCCAACCACAGCCATCTTGTTGTTTAGAGAATGTAATTGTTCTTGTTCTTGTTGTTGTTTTCAGGCAACAGGTGGATGTCTGCGGCGGTGTTGATATCAGTGGGACTGTCGGCGGCTTTACTCGCCAAGGTTCGACAGCGTTTCTATCGCCGAGATATCGACATTCAGTGCCTTTCGGGCGTGTATGTGTCCTACCCCGTCAACGTGGGGAATACCACCAGGTCTGGAAGAAAGTTTGGCGGTGGTAGCGGTAGAAGGGGGTGGCGATGAGTGGGGCGTTGGTAGCGGTAGAAGGGGGTGGCGATGAGTGGGGCGGTGGTAGCGGTAGAAGGGGGTGGCGATGAGTGGGGCGGTGGTAGCAGTAGAAGGGGGTGGCGATGAGTGGGGCGGTGGTAGCAGTAAAAGGGGGTGGCGATGAGTGGGGCGGTGGTAGCAGTGGAAGGGGGGTGGCGATGAGTGGGGCAGTGTTAGCAGTAGAAGGGGGTGGCGATGAGTGGGGCGGTGTTAGCAGTAGAAGGGGGTGGCGATGAGTGGGGCGGTGGTAGCAGTAGAAGGGGGTGGCGATGAGTGGGGCGGTGTTAGCAGTAGAAGGGGGTAGCGATGAGTGGGGCGGTGGTAGCAGTAGAAGGGGGTGGCGATGAGTGGGACGGTGGTAGCAGTAGAAGGGGGTGGCGATGAGTGGGGCAGTGTTAGCAGTAGAAGGGGGTGGCGATGAGTGGGGCGGTGTTAGCAGTAGAAGGGGGTAGCGATGAGTGGGGCGGTGGTAGCAGTAGAAGGGGGTGGCGATGAGTGGGACGGTGGTAGCAGTAGAAGGGGGTGGCGATGAGTGGGGCAGTGTTAGCAGTAGAAGGGGGTGGCGATGAGTGGGGCAGTGTTAGCAGTAGAAGGGGGTGACGATGAGTGGGGCGGTGGTAGCAGTAGAAGGTGGTGACGATGAGTGGGGCGGTGGTAGTGTGTGTGTGTGTGTGTGTGTGTGTGTGTGTGTGTGTGTGTGTGTGTGTGTGTGTGTGACAGGAGAAAGAAAGAGAGACATGCAGAGACAGAAAGACATAAAACTCATGTTCCGAAGTATAATTCATGTCATTTTATTATCAAAAATTAAAAAATTCGAGATGATCATATCTATACAAAGAAACTCGCATTCTCTTCCAAGTAGAAAAAGTAAGAAGACGAAAATGTACATGATACAAGGCACACGGAAATACAAGGCACATAGGTACAAGGCACCCGGAAATACAAGGCACAGGGATAAACAAGCAAATTGTACCCCCCCCCCTCTGTAAACCGTCTTATATTACCACGGATCTGGCCAGGCATGTACATGGGGTACGAGTATCGTTTGACGTGGACACATTCCCAGACACTGCAGCCTGGTTGCTCTGATTGAACACAGCACACACACGTGTTCCACTTTTGAACACATTTCTGCAACACGTTTCGAACACGTTGTGACATAGCACATAGTTCTACAGCAAAAGAAGCGCACATAGTGTTCAAGTGTGTTTAAATGAACACTTGTAAACACTATGTGTTCAAGTGTGTTTAAATGAACACTTGTAAACACTATGCGTTCAACTGTGTTTAAATGAACACTTGTAAACACTATGTGTTCAAGTGTGTTTAAATGAACACTTGTAAACACTATGTGTTCAAGTGTGTTTAAATGAACACTTGTAAACACTATGTGTTCAACTGTGTTTAAATGAACACTTGTAAACACTATGTGTTTATCATGTGTGTCTCTTTTGCATGTAGAACTATGAATTATGTCACACTGTGTTCAAAACGTGTTACAGAAATGTGTTGTGAAACACTCCTGGTAAGAGTGTACAAGTGAGATTTTCGTTTGCGCTGAATTAATTTGTTTCACACATATGTCAAATTGCGAAATGGATTCAGCCAAAAAGAACAACCACTCTCAATAAAAAAAAAAAGGAGCCAGAATGTGTGGATTTGTTGGGGTATATTTCTTAATGGAAGGCTGCTCTTATTCTGTGCAAAGGCCAGTTATGTTGTTAGGCTCACGATCATTGACAGGAGAGGGGAAGTAATCGTAGCCCAGCTATGTTGTTAGGCTGACGATCATTGACAGGAGAGGGGAAGTAATCGTAGCCCAGTTATGTTGTTAGGCTCACGATCATTGACAGGAGAGGGGAAGTAATCGTAGCCGCAATGAGTATAAGGAAGACATACGAGGTGGACTGGACAACGAAAGGAATGCTTTATATTATTGTTTGAAGTTGCATATTGTGATGAATAAAAAATGATGACAAATATCTATAAAAAGCAAGTATCAATAAAAAGCAAATAATACGAAAAAGATTGTTCTCAAGTGAGGTGATTTGGGGTGGGGAGTGGGTGTGTGAAAGGGGGGCGCATGGAAATCATTAAAGAAACAAAATACACCCATGTACTGTACATCTTTAAGGCACACCCCTTCCCGCGCTAACAGTTCGGACCACCGTCTCAGATCTAGCCAGCCGTTCACATCGTATACATCCCTCCATTTAGTTACATACCAACAATGAACAGCCTGGGCTACTCTCTGTGCACACTGCTTTTTCTTCTTCTTCTTCTTCTTCTTCTTCTTCTTCTTCTTCTTCTTCTTCTTCTTCTTCTTCTTCTTCTTCTTCTTCTTCTTCTTCTTTCGTTCGGTTTTGCGACGTTTTCGTCAATTATTTTATTAAAAACAAATCCTAATTCAGCACAACAAGCAGTCAGGGTTTTGATGTTTGGTATGCAAACAAGTGGAAGAGTAGTCTTATCTCATGTTGAAGCGTCGCCAGATCGGACATGGTGAATCGCCAGATCGGACATGGTGAATCGCCAGATCGGACATGGTGAACCGAACGAGAAAGAGTGTGCCTTGAACGTTCCATCCTCATTCTGTACATCATAGTCGTATCACAATCGTACACACCAGGCATTCCCTATGTACAATATCGTACAGCATCTGAATAATATCAATGAACAAAGACATTCTCAAAGATCTTTGAGAAAGAACACACGATGTTTTCGAGAAGCAAAATACCCCTGCCTCGGACAAGACACAGCCATATTCGTGCCGCCGCGAAAACGAAATGCTTTTGTTCTAAAGATGCCGTCCTCCTCGTGTAAACGATGGTGTGCATCTACACAGATGTGTTCAGGCTTTTACATGAAGTAGGAGCATCCCTTTTACATGAAGTAGGAGCATCCCTTTTACATGAAGTAGGAGCATCCCTTTTACATGAAGTAGGAGCATCCCTCCACAGGTCCTCCCAAGCAGAAGGGTGCTCTTCGGCCAAGAAAATTAAATGCAATGTTTTCGGTACGCTATTTCTTTTCTCCACACCCTAGACTTTTTTTCCGACCCTTTAACAAAACAAAACAAAAAAACAAAATGACGACACTCGATTTGGCCGACTTCACTAGGGAAGGTACCCTAGCTTCTCAGTCTTCCAGCGGACTCAGCTCGCACGATTTCCGACCAATACAGAGTCACGTGGGACCTGTGTAAAAAAACAAACCCGGCTTTCAGCTTTCAGCCCCCCCCCCCTCCCCCCCAAAAAACAAAAAAAAAGAAAAGAAGTAAAAAAGAAAAACAAAAAAAGAGAAACAAAGTTACCGACAAACCGATCCTAATATTTTTGGCCTCGCCATCAGAAACAAACATTTAAACTTTTGACCTTGGCCTAGAAAGGCGTGAACACATGTGTGATTGTTGACACCATGGTACACACGTGAAGGGCGGTAACTTTAGTGTTGAGAGGAATGCAAGGGAAAAGTGGAACATGTAAATGCTGGGTAAAAATCGGCAACACATCTGAATGTAAATGAAAGGTAGTGGGCTGAATATATGGCTCGTTCATTCGAGATAAGCGAGACGGGTTTAGACACTGTTGGCATTAGATTTGAAGCAGAAAGAGTTACAGTCGTAATGAAACTGCAACAACCATCGTCTCATATCGAAAATTCAAGTTTTCAGACTTGTTAGCGTGTATCCGAGGATTTCATCTTCTGAGTCGGCTGTGCAGTTTCACATGAAAGCAACACTCACATGTGACCAACGTAATCGGGGATTATGATTCGGAAAATGAAACCCTCGTTGTTAAGCGTGAAAAGAGAATGAGAAACCAGCATTCCTTCAACGCACACAGATGCATCATTACCAGCAGTCCCACGGAACGTGAACAGATGCATCATTACCAGCAGTCCCACGGAACGTGAACAGATGCATCATTACCAGCAGTCCCACGGAACGTGAACAGATGCATCATTACCAGCAGTCCCACGGAACGTGAACAGATGCATCATTACCAGCAGTCCCACGGAACGTGAACAGATGCATCATTACCAGCAGTCCCACGGAACGTGAACAGATGCATCATTACCAGCAGTCCCACGGAACGTGAACAGATGCATCATTACCAGCAGTCCCACGGAACGTGAACAGATGCATCATTACCAGCAGTCCCACGGAACGTGAACAGATGCATCAATACCAGCAGTCCCACGGAACGTGAACAGATGCATCATTACCAGCAGTCCCACGGAACGCACACAGATGCATCATTACCAGCAGTCCCACGGAACGTGAACAGATGCATCATTACCAGCAGTCCCACGGAACGTGAACAGCAAAGCAACAGCCAGTAAGCCAGACAAGCGCCATGGTGGCAGACAGGGCTGTGTACACCCCGAGCTCAACCGAACCCAGCTCGGAGTAATGGGAAGAGTGAAGCCAGTGTTGACGGGTCAGTCCCCAAAGCCAATTGTCCGTACAGTTCCACACCAACTTGCAGTGGACCTGGAATTGTCCAGCGACTTTAGTTGAAGTTTGACACGAGCAATGCCCCCTCCACCCCCCTCCCCCAGACAAAGGGGTACTGACGTTGTCATTTACTTACCTCGGACAAAAGCACTTGAACAATCATTGCAAGCTACAGTTCATATCAATGACTGCAAAAAAGGCACAATGGATCCGATTGGCTGAACTTAACACAATCAGTCTCACAAGGCAAGCGTGGATTGGTTGAGCCTCTGCACCAGAGCATGTAACACAACCTTTGATTGGTGGAGTTCATAATACTGTCAGGTAGTCTTCTCGCGGTACTTTCATTGGTAGTTTGAGAGTTTACTTGGGACTACACTGGACGTTTCTGGCCCAATCACAGACGGACTGGTCGGGGTTCCAGAGGGTGCCAGATGGACAGTGGAACCTGTAAGGAACGCCCCAACTGCAGATGAAGAAGCTACGACAATCCATGATGTCCCCGAAGTACCCGAACAGTCCGGGGCACGCGTATCCTGTGGGGAGAAAGAAAGCAGTGTTAGTGGCGAGTTTCATCAACAAAACACGACACAAGGAGACGTTGTAAAGATACCAGGGAGTGGAGGGGATGTGAAAGAGGCAGAGCCACACACACACTTGCACATAAACACAGACGGGACACACACACACACACACACACACACACACACAGACACACACACACACACACACACACACACAGAGAGACACACACACACTCGCGCATAAACACAGACAGGGGACACACACACACACACACACACACACACACACACACACAGACACACACACACACTCGCGCATAAACACAGACGGGACAAGCACACAAACACATTTACAGAAACACACATAGACACAAACAGATCACACACTTGCACGCAACCTGTACCTGAATCAAAACAAGACATGTTTGAAAGTGAGTAATAAGTTGTCTGTAGTGTTTTATGGATATGACCAACACAGTTATATTAAACAAAATAATGTCTGCTACCCTCAAATGATATAGGGCTGACCTATCTGTCTTAAAAAGAGTGTGGCTAACCTAGTTATCCTTAAAAGGTTATGACAAACCAAGTTATCACCAAAGAAACTGATAGAATGGTAGCTGTTTGGGTTCTTCGTTTCCTTTCTCTTCTTGTGGATGGGGATGATGGTTGCATCACCAAAAGACATAGCAAACATTGATTCTAAAAATCTGAATTTTCCCTCATTAACAAACTGAATAGCTGTGACAATCAAGGGGACAATATTTACCTTTGTTCTTGCCTGGCGACAATCTTGATGTGGACGACGCCTCAGACCACAAAGTCTTCTGCTTCACACCGAGATGATCCAGGTCAGTCTGGCTCAGCTTGCTGCTGTCGTCCTTGACATTGTAGCTGACCTCGTTGTGACCCGACCTCTGTTCGTCCTTGGCCTTGAGGCTCTTGGCGCTGGGGACGATGTATTTAGAGTCGGAGCTCTTGGACTGGTCGTGGAACTTCTGGTAGCGGCGGAGACGATGGTCGTAGCTGGGCACCCGGGGGTCCGGGTTGATGCCCCACAGCGTGCCCAGGTTGGGGACGATCATCTGGGGGTTGAAGGGGGACCAGCTTCGTGGAGCAGCCTTGGCGTGGTCAAAGGCCGGGTGGTAGCGCACTGGGGACACATTCTTAGACTTAAGCAAGCCCGAGCTTCCGAACCCGTCGTTGTGCATGTCCTTGGTCTTGACGGAGCTTCCGAACCGATCATTGTATTTGTCCTTTGTGTTGACGGAGCGGGCGGTGGTGGTGGTGAGGTAGCCTTCCTTCCTGCTGTCCACGCTGGGTCGTGTGTAGAGAGCGTTGAGGTAGCTCCCCCAGCGAGGCGGGTGGCTGTTGTCCTCACGGAGGTTCACTGAGTAGCTGGGGTAGCTGGGTTTCTTGTCGCCGTAGTAGTTGGGTCGGGCGATGTCGGCGTTGAAGAAATTGCCGGCTGTGTGCTTGTTGGAGGCTAGCCTGTTGAGGTTGAAGCTGGACCACTTGTCCTGGTACTCCGTCCCTGACCACTGCGTGAAGGGCTCGGCGGACACCTTCTTTCTCTCATACTCTTCCTTCTCCTTGTTCTCTGTGGACACCATTTTCCTCTCGTATTCTTCTTCGCCCTTCTCCTTGTCCTCTCCGAATGCCATCTTCCTCTTGTGCTCTTCTTCCTTCTCTTTGTCTTCCAGGGATTTCTCGGCCAGGATTTCCTTGACGTCTTCGGCTTGAGGGTGAGGCTTCCACCACTGGAGCTCCGGGTTGAGGTTGAGTGCGGTGGTGCTGATGTCTGCGAACTGGGTTGTGGTGGTGGTTGGGCTGGATGTGGTGGTGGTTGGGCTGGATGTGGTGGTGGTTGGGCTGGATGTGGTGGTGGTTGGGCTGGATGTGGTGGTGGTTGGGCTGGATGTGGTGGTGGTTGGGCTGGATGTCGTAGTGGTTGTTGTGGGGGTGGAGGGTGAGATTGTCTCTGCTGCTGTGGAAGAAATCGTTGTGATTTCTTGTGTTTCTGATGAAGTATTGTAAGCAGTGGGTCCTGTTGCATCTGTGGTCTCGACACTTGTGGAGTTTTCGCTGGTGGTCTGAGCAGTTGTCGTTTCGTTCGTGGCTGTGCTAACATCTAACGTTGTGTTTAGCATTGTGGTACCTTCTGTTACATTGCTTCCCTCCAGGTCGATGGTGTCATTGACATCAGTGGCATTCTGTGTGATTTTCGTTGCTTCACTGTCATTCACGCCAGTAGCTTTTTGTGTGGTATTCGTTGCTTCACTGTCAAACGTCGTTTCATTGAATGTCGCGAGTTGGTACGCAGCGAGACCCGATGCTGCGGAGTTCAAAGGACTGTCTGTGGACTGCACAGTGTCGGTTGCTGTCGTTTCCAGCTCCGTTTCATTCAGGGAAGACTCGTTCGCCCGCTTCATGCTGTGAGCTTCAAGCTTCGTCGTTGCGTTCAGAGACACCGTCGTGATCTTCACGTTTTCAGAATCGGTGTTAGAAGACTGTGGTTGCTGAGAGATTTTGCTTGTTTCGTCGTCTTTTGGAGTGTTGTAGGAGATAGCAGGTTCGCTGTGGGTGACTTTGCTTGTTTTCTCGTCTTTTGCGGTGTCGTAGGTGATAGCAGGCTCACTGTGGGTGACTTTGTTTGTTTCCTCGTCTTTTGGAGTGTTGTATGAGAAAGCTGGATCACTGTGGGTGACTTTGCTTGTGTCCTCGTCTTTTGCGGTGTTGTAGTTGAAAGCCGGTTCACTGTGGGTGACTTTGCTTGTTTCCTCGTCTTTTGCGGTGTTGTAGTTGAAAGCCGGTTCACTGTGGGTGACTTTGCTTTCTGTGGTTTCAAAGTCAGTGGTGAGCATGTCGATCTTCAGAGAGTGGTAGAGGTCTGATCTGATTGTGGCTTTGTTGTCCGTAAAGTTTCCTTTGATGTCTTCAGCGGTGAGAGGTTTCTGGGTGGTGGTGTTGTTCTCAGCGATCTCTGTGACATTTGCTGCTGTGTTCGCTTCAGTCGTGTTCCCTTGCAGGTTGAGACTTTCAGATGTTGCAGTGGTTGTTGTGGTGGTGGTGGTGCTGGTTGCTGCTGTGGTTGTGGTGCTGGTTGCTTCTGTGGTTGAGTTATTGCCAGTGGTAATGCTGTCGGTGCTGTTAATGTCAATTGTGTTACTGTCAGTGGCATCGCTATTTGTGACATTGTTCTTGGAGGCAGTAGTGATGTTACTGTCAGTGGCATCGCTATTTGTGACATTGTTCTTGGAGGCAGTAGTGATGTTACTGTCAGTGGCATCGCTATTTGTGACATTGTTCTTGGGGGCAGTAGTGATGTTACTGTCAGTGGCATCGCTATTTGTGACATTGTTCTTGGAGGCAGTAGTGATGTTACTGTCAGTGGCATCGCTATTTGTGACATTGTTCTTGGAGGCAGTAGTGATGTTACTGTCAGTGGCATCGCTATTTGTGACATTGTTCTTGGAGGCAGTAGTGATGTTACTGTCAATAGTCGTGCTGTCGCCGGTGGTGGCATTGGTTGTTGTGGTGGTAGTAGTTGTAGAAGTAGTGGTAGTACTCGTAGAAGCAGACGAAGATGGCCTTGTTGATGCTTGAGTCGTGTTCATGTCTGAAGCAGAGTGGTTGCTGGCAGACTCTGTGTCATTGGGTGAGGTCAGTGTTGTGTTCAATGAATCTGCAATGTAGGCTTCGGGGTCTTCGCTCGTATCGTTTCCTTGAGATGTTTCCGTTGAAATGGTTGTGGTTGTGATCTTGTCATCCATCTTTGTCGGGATGTCATCGGCACTGGTGACGTCAGTAAATGTGGTCATCTCTGCATCTGTAGTGTTACCTCCTCCTGTGACGTTTGTGGATGATGTTGTGTTCTCTTCAGTAGCAGTGGCGTTTGTTCCAGTTACATTAGAAGATGATGTTATGTTCTCCTGACTGATGTTGGAAGATAAAGTGACAGTGACGTTACTTGTGACGTTGTTCCCTTCGGTGACGACTAGAGATGACGTAGAATTCTCTCCACTATCGACATAATTCTTATTAGTCACGTTGGATGAAGACGTAACATTTTCGACAGATGACGCAGCAGGCACAAAGGGAGTAGTTATCTCCTGGTCGAGGGAGTCATCGTTGGTGGTAGCGACAGTGGAGATGTAGTCAACTGCATTACGCAGAGGGTCCATCTTCCGATTGGCTGCGTACAGCTGAGCGTCAGACTTCAGTGACTCGCTCCCCCTGATGATGACGTCATCCAGTTTCGTGTTGTCATCGGCTATGGTGGAGAAGGCCAGCAGACCATCAGGGAAGAAGACAGCAGAAGCATCCCGAGCCGCAGTGTGATCCATGGTCCCTTCCTTTGTGACGTCAGAGTTGGGTGATGACGCAGCAGCAGTGATGTCATAGACGAGGTTATCGCTGACGTCAAAGAAGTCGTACTGGTTGTTGCCAGGCAACATGATGCTGTAGTCGGGGTACTCCTGTGGGAGGGGGTGGATCTTGGTGTAGTAGTTGTAGTCGTCGCTGACGGTCTGACGGCTCTGTGCGTACGGCTTGGTGTTGTGCACGTTACCAGCCTGGTACGACGTCTTAAGGATGTCGCCCATGCTCGCCTCGTCCAGGGGCAGGTTTTTGGTGAACTGGGCAATATCCTTATCGTCCAGTGTTGCAGCTAGTTTGGTACCTGTGTTGGTGAGAAAGTTATGGACGTGATTTCATGCGGAAGGCGTCTTGAGCAAATCTGATAGGAATCACAATAAATGAGCAGAATGTATTCCCTCTCTCCCTCCCTCCCTCCCCACCCCCAACTCAACCCCACAATATACCATTTATCCGTGTCACTAGAGCTGAGGTGTACGAAACGAACCGGGGTGCCACCCACATGGGTAGTATGCTGCGAACCGGGGTGCCACCCACATGGGTAGTACGAAGCGAACCGGGGTGCCACCCACATGGGTAGTACGAAGCGAACCGGGGTGCCACCCACATGGGTAGTACGCAGCCGCGGGATCGGACTGGTTGAAATTGAGATTTGTTGTGATTTAAACCGGGCACACCCCGCGGCTTGTTGCCACCCAGTTGGATGGCACCCAGTTGGATGGCACCCAGTTGGATGGCACCCAGTTTTGCTTCGTGCACCTCGGCCCTGCACACTGAACAAAGCCTACAAATAAATCTAAAGCATACCAAGATTTGTCTTGGTTCCAGCGCTTGATTGCGGTGAAGTCACTCCATCTATAGGCCATAGCAGCGCTGTTGATGATGTTGTTCAAATACTAATTCACATCAACCCCCAACACACACCATTCACCCGTGCCACACACACGCTTAAGAAACCCCACACACTCTAGGAAACATATCAAGCTTTTCTTTAGCTTACCCACCCCCTCAACACATACCACCAATCCGTTTTACCCACCCACACACACACCCACACACACACTCTAAAACATACCCAGCTTTTCGTACAGTTCAACGCTAGATGGCGGTTTTTTCAACATACCACTTACAAGACCTAATTATAACAAGGATTGGTTTCCAGAGACGGATGTTCGGCTTTATGCAATGCACGACATGACAACACTTATTTCACAAACCCATAATGTTACCTGACTGTCAACAAACGACAAGACAACATACAACAACAAAAATTAATAATTTGAAACAACACTGCGTAAATAGTAACCATAAATAGGTCATTCTGATTTAATAACTAATTAAAACATACCAAGCTTTTCCTTGTATTGAGCGCTAGATGGCGGTGTGTTCGCGCCATAGGCCGTGGCGGCGCTGTTGATGACGTCGTCCACACGAGTAAACTGGGGCGACTTTCCGCTGATGGAGCGACACAGGGAGGGCAGGTCAATCTCGGCCAGCAGCTCCAGGATGATGGACAGTGCCTCCGTCTTGTCTGTGGGGACACAGGATGAACAGAATTTAAACAATGAAAGAATCCAAAAACAAATAGACTGCCAAAGTTCAAACATTCAGTTTACGTTTTGTATGAAACTAACCCGGATGTCCTGTAGTGCAATTTGCCAAAATAGATCAGAACACTTGAATGTCGGCACATTTCTCGAGAAAAGCACAGTTAAAACAAGTCGCGTTAGGCAAAAATACATTTAGTCAAGCTGTCGAACTCACAGAATGTAACTGAACCCACTGCATTTTTTCACCAAGACCGTATACTCGTAGCATCGTCAGTCCACCGCTCGTGGAAAAGGCAGTGAAATTGACAAGCCAGAATAGCGCGGTAGTGGTTGCACTGAGCAGGATAGCACGCTTTTCTGTATCTCTATTCTTTTTAACTTTCTGAGCTTGTTTTTAATCCAAACATAGCATAGCTATATGTTTTTGGAATCAGGAACCGACAAGGAGGAAGATGAGATTGTTTTTTAAATCGATTTCGGAAATTTAATTTTAATCATAATTTTTATATCTTTAATTTTCTGAGCTTGTTTTTAATCCAAATATAAATATTTATATGTTTTTGGAATCAGAAAATGATGAAGAATAATTGAAGGATCGTTTTATAAAAGAATGATTTTAATTACAATTTTCAGATTTTTAATGACCAAACACATCATTTAATTTTAAAGCCACCAAGCTGAAATGCAATACCAAAGTTCGGCCTCTGTCGAAGATTGCTTAACCAAAATTTCAAACAATTTGCCTAAACATTGAAGGCGTGACAGTGCCGCCTCAACTTTCACAAAAAGCCGGATATGACGTCATCAAAGACATTTATACCGACAAAAAAAAATAGTCTGGGGATATCATACCCAGGAACTATCATGTGAAATTTCATGAAGATCGGTCCAGTAGTTACATACATACATACACACATACACCACGACCCTCATCTCGATTCCCCGTCTATATCAAAACATTTAGTCAAAACTTGACTAAAAGTAAACAGTGTATATTTAACAGCATGAACACAATTACGTTCTTTGCAATTGTTGGTTTCTATTTGTGAGACGATGACTGTCTATTGCATTGTTGCGCGTCTTGTTGGATTGTTTTGCGAGTTGTTGCGTTGTGGCGCACTAATAAGACATGTGCAATATATAACACGCGAGACTCGTAAGAGATATCAGCAGTCGAGCGGAAACGTTTCGAAAGTAAAGAACCAGAAACGACTTCTCTTGATCGACTCAATTTCTATTGGTTTGACTGAGAAGATTTCACCAAACAACAACCATCAGAACAACAGAGCAACAACACCACATATTTAACACCAGAACCAAACAAGTCGCGTAAGGCGAAATTACTACATTTAGTCAAGCTGTGGAACTTACAGAATGAAACTGAACGCACTGCATTTTTTCACAATGACCGTAGTCCGCCGCTTGTGCAAAAGGCAGTAAAAGTGACGAGCCTGTTCAGCGCTGTAGCGGTTGCGCTGCGCTGCATAGCACGCTTTACTGTACCTCTCTTCGTTTTAACTTTCTGAGCGTGCTTTTAATCCAAACATATCATATCTATATGTTTTTGGAATCAGGAACCTACAAGGAATACGATGAAATTGTTTTTAAAACGATTTCGAAAATTTAATTTTAATCATAATTTTTATATTTATAATTGTCAGAGCTTGTTTTTAATCAGAATATAACATATCTATATGTCTTTGGAATCAGAACATGATAAAAAATAAAAATAAAAGTAATTTTGGATCGTTTTATAAAAAAATAATTTTAATTACAATTTTCAGATTTTTAATGACCAAAGTCATTAATTAATTTTTAAGCCTTCATGCTGAAATGCAATACCGAAGTCCGGCCTTTGTCGAAGATTGCTTGGCCAAAATTTCAATCAATTTGATTGAAAAATGAAGGTGTGACAGTGCCGCCTCAACTTTTACAAAAAGCCGGATATGACGTCATAAAAGACATTTATCGAAAAAAAAGAAAAAAACGTCTGGGGATATCATACCCAGGAACTCTCATGTAAAATTTCATAAAGATCGGTCCAGTAGTTTACTCTGAATCGCTCTACACACACACACGCACAGACAGACAGACACACACACACACACACATACACCACGACCCTCGTCTCGATTCCCCCTCTATGTTAAAACATTTAGTCAAAACTTGACTAAATGTAAAAAGCATAATCAACAATCGAAAAATATAACGTGCAGCTGTCTTCACTTTAAGTGTGACACTGAAATTCGGACAAGTTTTTGGAGCCCCGATGTCTCATGCGGTCATTGTTAAACTGAGAATAGGGAAGACGAGAATGATGCAGTTATATGATTTGATTGTGTAAGTCTTCTTTCATTTCATACCAGAAACACTTTTGTGCTGTTCATTTTACAGTTTCTACAAGTGAAATACTAATTCTCAATAATTTGTTGACAACCTGTATTTATAAACCCACTCAGATGTTGCTATTATTTACGACAGAAAGAAATCAAGAATTGGACTAAACAGCTTTGAAGTCAAGGCACACCAAGCAAAGTAAAAGTGTATTGCTAAAACAAAATGTTGATCATTTTAGAATCAAGAATACAGGCCAGCATTTTATGACAAGCAAACCGTCAGTCAGTGCCCATCAGTAATGAGATGTCGTGACATCAAATAAGTGTTTCCAATTCACATTGACTACGATTAAATGGGTTTGTTTTTTTGGTGGTGTTTTTTTTTTTGTGTGTTTATTTTTTGTCGGGGGGGGGGGGGGGCATATTTGAGTATTCTAAATTTATTTTGCTCCAAAGAAAAGAAATCTTGCGATTTAAGTTCGATTCTGACCTTGCACTACAGTTCCTACGAAAAGCATAGGCTTGGTAAATGTGTTGTTTCTGGTTTAAACCTCAGCCGTTTACAGCGCTTACAAAAAAGAGATTATCTGCGTGCCATCAATGCTGTAGATGTTACAAGCATATGTATATGCCTACATGTTTCTTTTCAAGCTTTATAGTGCATTATTTTCCCCTGAACTGGCTTAGAGTGAAAGACATGATGGCGTAATGTGTTATCGATCTACTCTAGTCGCATAATGATGTTCTAACTCAGAGTACACAGTATTCTTGGATAAGGATAAGGATACGATGTCATATAGTCCTGTGAGGTTGCCCACATCAACATTCGGACTGCTTTCCTACTAGGGAAAGCGAGCTGCCATACAGTATACGGCGCTGCCCATTTTTTTCCTGCATGCGTGTATTCGTGTTTACAAGCCCAGAGTTTCGCTGTGAACTTGGGTTCTTTATCGTTTGTATGCGTGCACATACAGGGCGGCGTTCGGACAGCAAGGAGAGTCTGCACAAAGTTGACTCTGGGAAATAAATCTCTCGCCGAACGAGGGGATTGAACCAACGTCGACAACTGCATGGTTTTGAAGCCTTCGCCAATAGCGATTGAGCTAACCCCCCCCCCCCCCCCCCCTAGGTAGGCACTTGGAGTGGGTGTGGGTGTAAGGGGAGGGGGTGGAGTGTGTGGATTGTGAGGCGCGGTAAGGGGAGGGGGTGGAGTGTGTGGATTGTGAGGCGCGGTAAGGGGAGGGGGTGGAGTGTGTGGATTGTGAGGCGCGGTAAGGGGAGGGGGTGGAGTGTGTGGATTGTGAGGCGCGGTAAGGGGAGGGGGTGGAGTGTGTGGATTGTGAGGCGCGGTAAGGGGAGGGGGTGGAGTGTGTGGATTGTGAGGCGCGGTAAGGGGAGGGGTGGGGTGTGTGGAGTGTGAGGCGCGGTAAGGGATATGAGTTAATTGTGAAGAAGAAAACGTGCATAGTTATTTTGACCAGTCACTCAAAATCGTCAATTGTGTATCCCGTGCAAAGATCGAACACAAAGTGTCACGTCTGTGTGTCCGGTGTTAAGTCTATTCCATCTTCTCAACAATAAATGGAGACTGAAACTTAATGTCTATAAGAAATATCAATTTCATTTTTGTGATATTTTGTCATGTTATTCTGTCCTCTTTTCACTTGTTAGGTATGAAGATCTGGAAAAGTATTGGTATACTTTATGACAACTATCTAGAAAAGTATTGGTATACTTTATGACAACTATCTAGAAAAGTATTGGTATACTTTATGACAACTATCTAGAAAAGTATTGGTATACTTTATGACAACTATCTAGAAAAGTATTGGTATACTTTATGACAACTATCTAGAAAAGTATTGGTATACTTTATGACAACTATCTAGAAAAGTATTGGTATACTTTATGACAACTATCTAGAAAAGTATTGGTATACTTTATGACAACTATCTAGAAAAGTATTGGTATACTTTATGACAACTATCTAGAAAAGTATTGGTATACTTTATGACAACTATCTAGAAAAGTATTGGTATACTTTATGACAACTATCTAGAAAAGTATTGGTATACTTTATGACAACTGTCTAGAAAAGTATTGGTATACTTTATGACAACTATCTAGAAACGTTGTGTGTAACGTCGTCAAGTCAGGCTTGTAAAATACTTGTGAATGCTCCGCATTGTCAACATTTAAACGTTTCAATACCTAAGCATTTTGGTTTTTGTTTGTTCTTGATGGTAAATATTAAAACTTATCTGAATGTTCTAGTAGTAGATCTGAACACGTTATCAAGCTTATGACTTAGTTTTACTGTTCTGTTAAAATCCCTCCACCCTAAACAGTGTAGATACTGACTGTTTTTTCAATTGTATAATTTGTGTTTTCGAAATCAAGTTGACCAGATTTACGTAAAATTACCTTACAGTTAGTGATCTAACTTTGCAAAAGAATGACATCTTTAACTATAATCTCCTTTAGTGAGCATCACTAACGACTAAACCGCGTGAAACCTGAAACTAAATTGAATGTTGTGCACCAAACTTTAATTGTGATGCTGTAAATGTTTGTTTACAGATGGTTCTGTGATATTTTTGCGATGATAGTACATGTATATATTTGTTCTTGTTAACATAAGTAGTCAATGTGGATGGTTGTCAATAACTACCAATCTATTGACTGTTCACCAATCTTACACTTTCAGCGTTAATTTGAGTGTGGCCTGCAACCACTTTGCCTCAACAGGCTTGATTACAGTAGTTTGACTTTGACATCGACTACAGGGGAAATGTCTGCTGAATTATTCATGATTATGATTCACGCTGTACTCTTCGCTTTCGTATGAGCTAGCCGCATTCCTCTTTCTACGTGTCTCTACTTCTTTTTCCCCCCCCTCCCCGTTTTGTCTCATTCTTTGCTTGCTTTGCTTTGATCTTGATGTTGCTACAAAATGTTCAATAGTATATAAGTACTGTTATGTCCGACATTACGATTTTGTTTCTTGTTGTATGTATCGTATTTCAGGTATCGAGTCCTTTATAAGCATCAACCAAAGGCCTGCAGGACACGGAGCATCAATATCATCATCATCATATTATGATTGTGTCATTTTCCATCTATCTAGGGCACGTAATATAAGCGATAGCTTGAGTTTGTGTCCCTATTGTTTTTACATTTATCATTGTATCCCTACAGGCAAAACAAGCATAACGGAGGCTATTCCTGTCGATAAGTGCTCTAGTTAGTGATGGTGTAGTTTTTGTTTGTTTGAGTGTTTTGTTTTGTTTTGTTGCTTAATTAAGATAACTGTTTGCTGTGCCTGCGTGCACTCTCATTGTGCGTGTGGTTGAATGTGTGATTTAACTGTGTGGTTTGTTTGCTTAAACGCCCTCTGGGCCTAAAGCTGAAATAAAACCTTGTAAAACCTTGTAGACCTACCTTTGTCGCTTCCCCCCAATGCTTTAGTGACGACGTCAATCAAAGTTTCGTCCATTTCGATTGGCTTTCCCCCAGCGTCACGTGATACGACGCTCCACGTCAGTAGCGTCAGGAATAACGTGGATAACCGCATCTGTAACACAGACATATAGATTGGTTAGAATCATGTTCCTTTGAGAAGAAGAAGAAGAAGAAGAAGAAGAAGAAGAAGAAAAAGAAGAAGAAGAAGAAGAAGAAGAAGGAGAAGAAGAAGAAGAAGAAGAAGAAGAAGAAGACGAAGACGAAGACGAAAAACAACAACGACAAGAACAACAAGAACAAGAAGGAAGTGAAGAAGAAGATTTGTTGTTGCAATGTTGATGTTTCTTGTCTCGTAAACCCACGTGGTCATTCGAGACCCGTTCAGCATTTATTTTATTATCGGTTAAAAGTAGAAAAAGAACCGAACCGAACCTATGTGAAAAACACACAACAGGAACGAATAAAATAAACAAGACAGAGGAACAAGCAACATTTTCCAATACGGCGAGCATACTTTCGTTGTGTAGAACAGACAACATTAATGTGAAATGAACGGTTGTTGTCATCAGAGGGAGATTCATGAGAAAAGTTGCACATTTCTGAGACTTCCTCTGTTTCACTTCTCTGAAGTTATTTTAACTGTAAAGTGTGTGTGTATGTGTTGGTGTGTGGGTATCTATGTGTCTGTGTATTTGTGTGTCTGTGTGTGTTTGCCTCTGTGTGTCTGTGTAAAACATTTGAATGAATGACAAAAAGTAAAACCGTCAACCATTGTTTTGCTCTGTTGTCCTTGAAGTTTTTTTTTTATATATTTAATAAACAAATAGAAATAGAATAAAAATGGGCAGGCCCAAAGTCGGAAGTTATGATGAAACCAATTCGCAAATAAACCACGTGTCCCAGAATACAGAAACACAAGAATGGTAAAGCACTGGCATACTTTAATTAAAACAAAAGGAGACGCTGACGAGTACATCAACCCAATAGTCTTTATCGTAGACAGACAGACACATTAATTAATTGACAACTTTTCTCAGAAAGTGTTGATATTGGAACGTTAGCCATCTATCTCTTTATATATTACCTTGCCTCCAAGTCTTGACCATAACAAGACGCAACGCTACAACGCACTGGTTCGACCTTTGACTCAAACAGGAATAGATGCACCTATTGAACACAGCAAGGCATTCACACTACAAACACAACATTTGAACATGATTCTGACCTGGTTTCGTTCAGCACTCGCTACTAGGGAACATAGGGAATATGTAGGGTTTACGCACGCACTAGTTGTATGTTATGAAAACACAAGAAATATGTCGTGTTTAAGTTCTCACCACGTGTGTGTTTGGAAAACATAAGAAATATGTAGTGTTCAAGTTATTGTGATTTTGGACAACACAAGAAATATGTAGTGTTCAAGTTATTGTGATTTTGGAAAATATAGGACACGTGCGGTCATCAATTATGTGTTTTGAAAACAAAAGAAATATAAACTCTTGAAGTACAAAATACTTGCTTATTTCGAAAAAGTTAAAACATATATATTCGTGAAGTATTCAATACTTGTTTGCTTTGAAAACAGCAGATATATGTAGTGCTTAAAAGCCTGCTACTTTACGTTTTAAAAACAAGAACTATTTTGGGTTTAAGCACTCACTATCTGCATGGTCAAAAGACCACGCTTAAGAAAACTATGAGGTGAATGACAATATTTGATGTATGCACGTGTCGTTTTGAGGTTTCAAAACCAGGCCACATTTGAATATTGATATCGATAAGGTCAAGCGGGATAAGTAAAGTATAACGAGAGTCTACCACGAGGCAAAAATGCCGCATGCTTTTGTAAACGTGTGCCTGGAATATTTTGTTCCCCTTTACTTTCTCAGTAAAAACAAAAGCAGAATCGCTTTCTGATAGTTTCTCTTTGTAAGACAAAAATAGAAGCCTTCTCGTATTGTTTTCCTTCTTAAAGAATTGTTTTCTGAACATGGTTACGCGAGCGCTTGTTTGGATAACATTTGAAGTATGTTCAACGACACATCCCAATTTGCCTGGTCTGGTATTGTTGTATTGTTGTATTGTTGTATTGTTGTATTGTTGTATTGTTGTATTGTTGTATTGTTGTATTGTTGTATTGTTGTATTGTTGTCATTCCTCAGTTTAAACAAACCCAAACGTTTTGACCTTAGTGGATCGAAAAACGTGTTGTTGTTGTCGCTGTGTTTCTAATTTCAGCCGAACAAGACTGACTCAAAGGTAATTCAACTTAAGCTGAAGGCAAAATTTTCAAATGCTTTTTGACGTTTCCTGTATCATCCACACTACCTCTCCCTCTTTCTCCCGGATTCTACAAGTTCTAATATCAAACAATGAATGCTTTGTTGCGCTCAGTATTTGAAATAATTTCATTTCCACCCTAAAATCACAAGACACGGGCAGTATTGGAACACTGAACCTTTCACATGGGAGGCTAACGTATTATACACTAGGCTCATGCGCCCCTAACTTCCACGATAAACAACCAGAGCTTGATGTTTTTCAAGGAAAGCAAGTTCTTTGAATATTGCATGTTCCCTGGAGGATATTTGTAATTGTAGCAGAATACAGTGACATACTGCACCCGCTAACATTAAAGTCTAGTGATTTGAGAGGAGAGTGGATTTAATTACAAAATTCCGTGTTCGTTCAGCCCTCACGTGCCATCTAAAACTCGCTTTTACTTATGAGAATTAAAAGCAATAAAGATAGCACCAAGCGTCTCAGCACCACGATGAAAGACTTGTTGGGGTGTTTTTTGAACCACACTCTGGATTGTGGAGGTTTTGATTTCAATGTCGAATTGTAGTGCTTCATATTTTGGCTGTTGTTTTGTATTATCTTTCAGCATTTTTATTTTTCTTTTGTTTATTTTTTTTCCTTTTCTCGTTTCTTTTCGCTGGAGCATTTCTCTTTGTACTGATTTACATCTGTATTTCTTCCTTAGAAAACATAGATCTTAAACGCGTCGGTCCTGTCTGAACTAACGACACAGTATTTTGTTCTCTTTCTTCCAAATCCAAAACCTACAAACGGATTTGATAGATGCCAACAAGGTCAAGTAAAACAAAATGAAATTGGATGCATCTTGGATATAGGTCCGTGTGGCCGCTTGAAGAACGGTTTACTGCCTTGTTGCAATTAAATACAAGTGGAATTCAATGTGTAACAAGCTGTGGTCAATATGGAAAGGAATCGCAACGGACTTGTCATCGCCAAGACATCTCGCATCAGGCTTTGTGCCACACTACAATCATATTTCCTGAGTTTTCTTTACACAGTTCAATGCGGATAGAACAGCACACCATTACTAACCATCAGAATTCGCTCTTGTTTCTGCTCGTTTGTTTTGAAGGACCGCTGCCAAATCAACACATCAGCTTCAAATCAAAACATACACGAACATCGAGGGAGCTAGGGGTGTTCTGCATTTCTAGTTGGAGTCAAGTCAAACGTGCTGAAGGCGGGATAATGTTGAGAAAACGCTCACTGACCATTCGTCTTCCTTTTCTTTTCAAAATCCACTTCAATAGATCGATGGAAAAGACAAAGTTGAAAAGGCTGAAGTTAATCAGAAGTAACAGCAAAATAAGTGGGTTTGTTTAAGAGCAGATGAACCACACTTTTTCATCTATTGGGTAATTGTAAGGACAACACATTATCTTCTGTCTTCTGTCTTATCTTATGTCTTATGGATTGATTCGTCTCGGGGACCAACTTGTCACCGTCAGTTCTTCGCAGTTAGTTCGGTGGATTGCCTCACAGGCTCATCTTCCTGCTCCTAGAAATGCCAACATCCTTTTAACGGTAAGTTCCAACAAACAGGTCGGTCGTTAAACTTGATCCAAACGTATTTTGCGGTCAACTCTCTGCAAGGCTAGTCTTCCCGATTCGGTCTTCTTCCTCGTAAAATTCCAACTTTAACAAATGTCCATGAACAAGGAGATCGAAGATGTTCGTCTACAGAAACAGCACGCCAACTCTCCACTAGTTTACTCTTCCGGATTTAGACTTCATTGTCCAAAATTCTTCCTACATTTTGTGAGTCCGTCCCACCAAACAGGTCGAACAGAGATGTTAGACCAAAGGAACAGCAAGCGATCTCTCTCCGAAACTAGTCTTGCGTGTTTAATCTCCTTCCTCGTAGAAATGTCAACTGCATTTTCGCGATAAATTCTGTGACACAGGTCGTTCGAAGAAGTAAGTGAAAGGAAGAATTGGAGATCCGTGGGTCGAGGTACCGACATTGTGTTCGTACTTCCTGTTTCTGCTTCAAACTCCAGAGCGCGCGAGCCTCCTCCTTGCGGATGTTTCCGTCCAGCCCAAAGAAGAATAACTAGAGGAGGGAGTGGTGGAGAACATTGTGGAGTAAACGTAGGTATGTTTGGTCGACTGTGGCGCCTGTTACATTGTCTAGACCCCCGGGGCACGCGAATGTCACCCTTTTTTGTCCCGCCCAGAGAGAAATGACCAGAGGAGGGGGTGGGGGAGATTATTGTGGAGTAAACGTAGGTATGTTTGGTCGACTGTGGCGCCTGTTGAATGTTCTCGACCTCCTGCCCAGCTTCTACCTTTTTTGTCCTACCCTTGGAGGCTTGAACCGGGATATAAGTTGTGGAGCGAAGGAGAGCCGGGGAACGTAAGTAGGAAACTAATTGGGCGACTTTTTCCCCCAACCCCCAGAAACACAATTACCCCCCTGTGGCTTTCTGTGTCCCTCCCTTGCAGAAATGGCTGAGGAAAGAAGTTGTTCTCCCCCAAAAGCGGCGTATGGCTGCCTACATGACGGGTTAAAAACGATCATACACGTAAAAGCCGTGAGAGTTTCACCCCAGGAACTAAGAAGAAGAAGAAGTTGTGGCACGAGGAGATATGAGTAAGTAGGAGAGGTGAGAGAAAGAAACAGGAAATATAAAAACAATGTTGGTACCTTGACCCACAGCCGTCCAACTATTTCCTTGGACTTCCTTCTGTGGTCCACATGTGTCACAGAATTTACCGCAAAAATGCAGTTGACATTTCTTCAAGCTTAAACACAGAAGACTAGCTTCGAAGAGAGATCGCTTGCTGTTCCTTTGGTCTAACATCTCTGTTCGGCCTGTTTGGTGGGATTTACTCACAAAATGTAGGAGGAATTTTACGAGAATGAAGTCTAAATCGGGAAGAGTAAACTTGTGGAGAATTGACGTTCTATTTCTGAAAGACGAACATCTTCGATCTAGCTGTTGGGCGACATGTTTGAGGGTAGGAATTGTACGAGGAAGAAGACCGAATCAGGAAGACTTACCTAGTAGAGAGTTGGCTTGCTGTTCCTTTCGTCTAACTTCTCTGATTGACTGGCTATTTCTTCTCGACCAACAGGGGGCCATGTCAGCTTCCCAAGCATAACGCTTTCATTGCCCCACCCCTAGAAGAATGACAGTCGTAGAACAGATGCTAGGTATCTAGGTATCCAGGTGTCCAGGTATCTAGGTATCTAGTTATCTAGGACACGAACAGGGTTGTGTCTACTTTGGTGTCTTCCTTGCGGTCTATTTTGACCAGGAGTTTGTTGGGCTGTGCGTAGCGTACGATTGTGCACTTTGTGAACTAAGCCAGAAGAAAGAGAGGGGGTGTAACGATGGATGGGGGAGAGAAGGAAAGGACATTTTGAGGAGGTCATATCCGCGGGTGAGTAGTCGAACCTCTGATCACCAAAACTAAGCCACGAGCGCTAAACTTACAATAATGTTTAGTTTAATTTAATTTACTTCCATTACTGGGGAATTCAATGCGCTTCTTCCCAGTGGAAAGTTAGCAGCAACAAGAGTCATGCTATCAAGAAGTCTGAGAGAGAGAGAGAGAGAGAGAGAGAGAGAGAGAGAGAGAGAGAGAGACAGAGAGAGAGACAGAGAGAGAAAATGAGAGAGAGAGAGAGAGAGGGAGAGAGAGAGAGACAGACAGACAGACAGACAGACAGACAGACAGACAGACAGACAGACAGAACTGACACAGGAAGAGAATGATATAAGGCAAGATACGAGACGATAAGAGAATTCTTTATTAACGATTGTAATGGCATAAGCAAGCAGGTGATTGTGTACGTCCAGAGGGGGAATAATGACATGATTATATGAGAGAGAGAGAGAGAGAGAGAGAGAGAGAGAGAGAGAGAGAGAGAGAGAGAGAGAGAGAGAGGAGGGAGGGAGAAAGAGTGAGAGAGAGAGAGAGAGGGGAGAATAAAAGAGAGATAACCGGGTGAGAGACATAGGAGGTGTCGTATGATATGCTTTGTAGAGAGAGGACGTGGAGGATAATGCAAGAACAAGCGGGATAATGAAACAAATGGGATAATAATAGGAAGAAAGGTTACTCATGTTAATTTTTAGAATGTATGTAGTAAACATACGAGAGAGACAGAGACAGAGAGACAGAGACAGAGACAGAGACATAATTAGACAGATACATAGAGGGAGAAATATGCATAGAGAGAGAGAGACAAAGGCAGAGACAGAAACAAAGACAAGGATCAGTCTAACAAAAAAGGGACAGAGTTCAATTCATCCACACGGCGTCTATGGCTTTTAACCTTTCCCAGAGAGTCAGAGCAAAGCCCAAACACCTGCATTCCGTCCCCATGACCGGAGTTACCCCCCGTGCGCTGTTATCGATCTGTTTGCTCGCCAGGGGGCAAGAGGCAAAAGTGAGGCAAGCGATAGAATTCGCAAACAAATCCTGACAACGGAGGCATCCCTAGGGTTAAAAACAGAACCGAAGATCCCGTAAAATGTGACAAAGATACTACGATTCAGAAGTCTGTGTTTACATCCCATCGCCCCACTTCATCTGTGAATTGTTTATTGTGAAACTGAATTTGTGATATTCAACAAGTCCATGAAGAGACGAGCAGTGTCAAATAACAATTTCTTTTTCGTTTCAATGCTTTTTATTCTCAGGTTGGCTGGAGACTGGTTCTGTATACCTTCCACTTACTCTATTGCACACAGTGACCGGATATTGCACATAGTGACCGGATATTGCACATAGTGACCGGATATTGCACATAGTGACCACAGTGACCGGATATTGCACATAGTGACCGGATATTGCACATAGTGACCGGATATTGCTCATAGTGACCGGATATTGCTCATAGTGACCGGATATTGCTCATAGTGACCGGATATTGCACACAGTGACCGGATATTGCACACAGTGACCGGATATTGCACATAGTGACCGGATATTGCACATAGTGACCGGATATTGCACATAGTGACCGGATATTGCACATAGTGACCGGATATTGCACATAATAATAATAATAATAATAATGGTGATTTCTATAGCGCTTTCGAACACACAAAGCGCTTTACAAAAGCAATAACAACATCATTACCAGAATGACGCCATTGACGGAATAGAACACAATCATAAACACTTTACAACAAAAACCAAAAACAAAACATAAATATTACAAAAATCCAGAGGCTCTTACAGGAACGAACTCTCAGTATACACAACAATTATGATGCACACACACACACACACACACACACACACACACACACACACACACACACACATGTCCACACACACGCACACACACACACACACACACACACACACACACACACACACACACACACACACACACACACAGTAAACATTGTTCATCCGAAAGTGCACATTTACAGGGTCGCGACAACTACATCATCATAGAATGCTTCTCTGAAGAGGTGAGTCTTGAGATTTGCTTTGAAAGAAGGCAGAGATGGACTGAGACGTAGAGACAAAGGGAGTTTGTTCCAGATATGATCAGCTGCGACTGAAAGACAGCGGCCACCATGATCGTCCCTCTGATACTTAGGAGCTTTGACAAATTTATTTTGGGAGGCAGAACGGACAACCCTTTCAGGATTGTTTTTCTGCACGAGATCGGACAGGTACTGTGGAGCCGTGCCCGCGGCAATTTGATAGAAAATGCAGCAGATCTTGTATTTAATTCTTTGTTCCACTGGAAGCCAATGTAGCTGTTTGAGTAGAGGCGTGACGCTTTGTTTCATAGGTGTTCGAAACACGAGTCTAGCGGCAGCGTTCTGGACTAGTTGCAGGGGCTTGGTGACAGATTTGGGACATTCAGCGAGCAGTGAATTACAGTAGTCTAATCTAGAGAGTATGCCGGAACAGACTTGTCTTTTGGTTGCGTCTTCGGTAAGGTACTGTCGAATGGAACCTATACGCCGGATCTCCATTCGCGCTGCTTTACATGTTTGGACTACATGCTGTTTCATGCTAAGATCTTTGTCAAAAAAGACTCCGAGATCACGGGATGTATCCGAGAACTTGATGTCAATATTGTTCAAAGAGATGGCCTGTGGGAGTTCTGAAATAGACTTAGCATGGGTAGGGGTGGAGTATGAAAAACGCATGGCTTCAGTTTTGTCGTCATTTAGTTTGAGTTTGTTCTCTTCCATCCATGCCCCGACATCTCTCACATAGTGACCGGATATTGCACACAGTGACCGGATATTGCACATAGTGACCGGATATTGCACATAGTGACCGGATATTGCACACAGTGACCGGATATTGCACACAGTGACCGGATATTGCACACAGTGACCGGATATTGCACACAGTGACCGGATATTGCACATAGTGACCGGATATTGCACATAGTGACCGGATATTGCACACAGTGACCGGATATTGCACACAGTGACCGGATATTGCACATAGTGACCGGATATTGCACATAGTGACCGGATATTGCACACAGTGACCGGATATTGCACACAGTGACCGGATATTGCACACAGTGACCGGATATTGCACATAGTGACCGGATATTGCACATAGTGACCGGATATTGCACACAGTGACCGGATATTGCACATAGTGACCGGATATTGCACATAGTGACCGGATATTGCACATAGTGACCGGATATTGCACATAGTGACCGGATATTGCACATAGTGACCGGATATTGCACATAGTGACCGGATCTGACATATATGCGTGTTTAGAGCGCTTACTTTCTCAGAAATGTAGCAAGGCTTAAAATCATGAGTCTACCACCGTGTCATTGTGGGTTTTTTGTTCTGCCATTTTCAACGTGATTAGGACATTTAATTCCTATATATCCCTACACCAGAATTGCCATAGCAATTTGCTTCCCGCATTGGTTTGAGTCATTTTTATCATATTGACGGTAAGCAAAACATCCTGTCTAAAATTACACTGAAAACTAATTGCAGTCTGTTTCATTAATGATTCGAATCACGGACCTGGTTTTTGTTTAACAAAAAATAAAGGGCTGCCACAGACTGGCACATTGACTGTGAGTAACTTTTATACCTCCTTTTTTACATTTAGTCAAAACTTGACTAAATGTTTTAACATAGAGGGGGAATCGAGACGAGGGTCGTGGTGTGTGTGTGTGTGTGTGTGTGTGTGTGTGTGTGTGTGTGTGTGTGTGTGTGTGTGTGTCTGTGTGTGTCTGTCTGTCTCTGTCTGTCTGTGCGTGTGTGTGTGTGTAGAGCGATTCAGACCAAACTACTGGACCGATCTTTATGAACTTTGACATGAGAGTTCCTGGGAATGATATGCCCGGACGTTGTTTTCGTTTTTTCGATAAATACCTTTAATGACGTTATATCCGGCTTTTTGTAAAAGTTGAGGCGGCACTGTCACACCCTCATTTTTCAATCAAATTGATTGAAATTTTGGCCAAGCAATCTTCGACAAAGGCCGGACTTCGATATTGCATTTCAGCTTGGTGGCTTAACAATTAATTAATGACTTTGGTCATTAAAAATCTGAAAATTGTAAAAAAAAAAAAAGGTTTTATAAAACGATCCAAAATTACGTTCATCTTATTTTTCATCATTTTCTGATTCCAAAATCATATAAATATGTTATATTTGGATTAAAAACAAGCTCTGAAAATTAAAAATATAAAAATTATGATCAAAATTAATTTTTCAAAATCAATTTAAAAACACTTTCATCTTATTCCTTGTCGGTTCCTGATTCCAAAAACATATAGATATGATATGTTTGGATTAAAAACACGCTCAGAAAGTTAAAACGAAGAGAGGTACAGAAAAGCGTGCTATCTTTCTCAGCGCAACTACTACCCCGCTCTTCTTGTCAATTTCACTGCCTTTGCCATGAGCGGTGGACTGACGATGCTACGAGTATACGGTCTTGCTGAAAAATTGCATTGCGTTCAGTTTCATTCTGTGAGTTCGACAGCTTGACAAAATGTTGTATTTTCGCCTTACGCGACTTGTTGTATTTTTACGGTAAATATAACAATCCTGCCTGTACTGGAATTTTCATTGCTGTTTGTTTTACTTATGGTTCGACTCAGATTTTCTGGGTTCTACCTGTTGTCAAAGAAAGACATTGAACAGATTGTGTCAATGAAACAAATGACCGATTAAAAGCAAAAACGTTGCTCCGCGGAAACACGACACAGGGAGGCTGCTAACTTCCCCCAAAACAAGAATGAATAAAAACACACAAGAAAGGTGATTATTAAAATTTTAAAAACTTTGGAACTACCAGAACTTAGATCTATAGAAGTTTAAAGACGACAAAAAGGGATAAGGATAGGGATAAGATAGTATTGTGTCCTGTGAGCTTACCCTCATGGAAATACGGGATTAATAATCCTGAATAACAAACTATTATGAAGATAAACACCATTTTGGTGACACAAACATGCGTTTGTATATTGTTTATTGTATATTGTATATTGTATATTGGTAAAATCGCTGGTTTGCGAAGATTTTCCCGCGTGTTGTGCCGTGTAAAAGTTAAAGCCATTACAAAAACCATTATACTTTTGAATCCTGAAACATACAGACTTTGTTTTGAAAGCCAATATAACATTGATAGCTGCCTTAGTTTTGAAAGCCAATATAACATTGATAGCTGCCTTAGTTTTGAAAGCCAATATAACATTGATAGCTGCCTTAGTTTTGAAAGCCAATATAACATTGATAGCTGCCTTAGTTTTGAAAGCCAATATAACATTGATAGCTGCCTTAGTTTTGAAAGCCAATATAACATTGATAGCTGCCTTAGTTTTGAAAGCCAATATAACATTGATAGCTGCCTTAGTTTTTCTTCTGGCTTGAAGCATCTCGTAAACGTTTGACAAAAGAACAATGTACTCACCACAAACATGGACAATCAAACATCATAAAATCATGGACCTGTTTCTACGCAAGGTCTTCGTCTAAGCCTTTTTTTTCCTTTTTACATTTAGTCAAGTTTTGACTAAATGTTTTAACATAGAGGGATGAATCGAGACGAGAGTCGTGGTGTATGTGTGTGTGTGTGTGTGTGTCTGTGTGTCTGTGTGTGTGTGTGGCTGTGTGTGTGTGTCTGTGTGTCTGTGTAGAGCGATTCAGAGAAAACTACTGGACCGATCTTTATAAAAAATTTCATGAGAGTTTCTGGGTATGATATCCCTAGACTTTTTTTTCATGTTTTCGATAAATGTCTTTGATGACGTCATATCCGGCATTTTGTAAAAGTTGAGGCGGCACTGTCACACCCTCATTTTTCAATCCAATTGATTGAAATTTTGGCCAAGCAATCTTCGACAAAGGCCGGACTTTGGTATTGCATTTCAGCTTGAAGGCTTAAAAATTAATTAATTACTTTGGTCATTAAAAATCTGAAAATTGTAATTAAAATTACTTTTTTATAAAACGATCTAAAATTACGTTTATCGTATTCTTCATTATTTTTTGATTCCAAAAACATATACATATGTTATATTAGGATTATAAAAACAAGCTCTGAAAATTAAAAATAAAAAAATATGATTTTAACTAAATTTCCAAAATCGATTTAAAAACAATTTCATCTTATTCCTTGTCCGTTCTTGATTCCAAAAACATATAGATATGATGTGTTTGGATTAAAAACACGTTCAGAGAGTTAAAAAGAATAGAGATATAGAAAAGCGTGCTATCCTCCCCAGCGCAACCGCTACCGCGCTTTTCTGGATTGTTAATTTCACTGCCTTTGCCACGAGTGGTGGACAGACGATGCTCCGAGTGTACGGTCTTGCGGAAAAAATGCAATGCATTCATTTTCATTATGTGAGTTCGACTGAGCTTGACCATAGACCATTTATCCTGGACCGCCAACTAGCTCTCTCTCCGCTCTTTCTCTCTATTACGAGGTAGCGGCCTCTCGCATTTAGGAACCTACTCTTACAAGCCTTTCAGAAATCAGGGGGACGTGATATCCGGTGTCGATTGTAAACATGGACGAAGTTGCCGAGGTAAGTTCTGAAAATGCTAAAATAAACTCAGCAAAAGTGCATATGGAACATGTTTTTCGATGAGTTTTGTTAAGTTTAGTTTGGAGTTTTGGAAAATCCAGTTCATTGTCACCTCCCATTGTCACAAATAACTGGAGCGTGCTTTCTTTTCACTGTCTTCGAATCGCTGGCCTTTCAAACCGGACGCGACGCGCCCCTGAAAGTCGGGAGTCGTAACCTCGAAGGGTCACGTGACGAGTTGGCGGTCCAGGCTATTTGGTCTATGGCTTGACTAAATGTTGTATTTTCGCCTTACGCGACTTGTTTTTGTTGTCGAGACGGGTCCTTGTTCTTATGTTTGATTTGTTCATGTTTCTGGTGAGTACATTCTGATTGTTATCTTGTTCTATTGTTCTTCACACCTGCAGACTCTTGTTCTTATTCGTTTGACAAAAAATCCAACGCCACCTAAATTTACTTAAATTGCTATAATCAAAGGTTTAAAATGTTGCTGTAATATCTTTAAGACAACTTACTGTGTTTAAATCAATGTCTATGTGCTCATTTGCTCTAGACACACAATACATATATATTAATTCCATATAAAATATGCCTTATTGGCAAGCTAGCCTTAAAAGCTGTTCATGTTGAATCACAAAAGAAGGAACACCGGTCTTTACATAGAACCTCGACAAGTCAAGCATTTTGGGCAATCTGTTTGTGCAAAGGATAGGGTCAGAATGCCTGTAGGATAAACTCCCCAAACACTGCACGAGTGGCCGTCACAACGAAACACCGAGATTATGTGCTGCACAATATTTAGGATTGCAAAGAAGGTGGGCCGCTGTTTAGATTTCTGGAGACGTTACCCGGAGTAAGGAATCCAAGTCAAGCATAACACAGGAAAGTTAATCCTTCATAAACTTTTGCTCGGGTCGTGTGCAAGGGCAGACGATCTGCGCATGCGTAGAATGTGCTTCCTGTTCCGTGAGGTTGATGTTCGTGCAGGATTGCAGGTGCTCTTAGTATCCAATGTTTGGATGTGCAATGTTTTGTCGTGACGGACCTCTGGAAGACTGAAATGCTGTTTTGCATTTGTCCTTGCGGGGATTCACTTTAAGGTCACTTTCAAGGCGGAAATACCAGACGCAAGCTTCAGGAAAATACTGAATAACTTTGAAAGTTGAATACCGGAAATCACCTTGACCTGCTAAAACTATATGAAACCATAGAAACGCGTCCAAACACACCTTCGCCCACGCACCCACGTAAGCACAAACACGCACACATGCTCGCGTGCACACAAATACAGACATTTTCGATAAACTCCACACAGACATTACTTTCCTGTCTTCTATTTGTTTTCGTACAATCAACGTGTTTTCTCCTGAACAAAAGAACAAAAAGAAAGATATTAATGCGATCAATTTGAATCCGGTAAGACGCTTAATTAATGGACTTTCCATAAGCTCTTTTCCCTACCCTCCATTCAAAAAATCAGAGTTAACATTTAAACGAGATATGAAGGGATTTGAGTGAGCTTGTATAAATATCTACTGCATTCCGATAGGAAGTCTGTCCATCGCACTGGCTTTCAGTTAAAACGACTTTAATTCTACAGGTGTGAGGACTTACGTATTGATCTTCATAACATCAAGTGTTCCAGCACAACAAAGGCACAAGGGGCTCATGCGTTTCTTAATACATAATGATCTACCGGTCTGCATATTTTCGGTTCAGCATTTTGTGCCTGATTCCTTTTGTTTGATTTTCAGTCAATGGGCTCCATGCTGTCGCTCTGTCTCTCATTCTGAACGACCTCTGTGATCACAAAAGAACAAAACAAGTATTTCCCGGTTCTCCAATGTAGTTTTGGTTCACTACCAGAGAAAACAACAACTATTTTAATTTTGTTTTTCATTACTGAAGAAAAGCTGTCAACTGGTTCTGCTGCAGACAAAATATAGCTTACTTCCGATACTGATATGTTATAAGAGTTATCAACACTTCGATTTGAAAATGAACAAACTTTGCCAATACCTTACACCCCACACCTCTTTTTGAGATCCCTCAATTTAGAGCTAGAGATATAACTGACTGAAAACCTATGTCTAACAGCCTCAAGAGCTGTACTGTTCTGGTTGGGGGTTGGTTTTATGTCATCAGACGAAAGGAATACCTTAAACTAAGTGTTTGAGCGCTAAGTTATTCAAATTGGAATCGGCTGGTTTTGAGTTGCATTTCGGGAGTGCGTTTTTCACCACGCGTCGCCTTCTTCGCCATTTATATACTACATTTAATTTACCCCTGAGAGACATCATGTGTCATGCGCTGTTGCTAGAGGTACAGATTTGAAATGGACAGAATGAGATACAGAGTTCTGAATATATGTCAACACACTCGAGGAATGCCTTAGTATCAGTGTTTTAGAGTTCTTTTTTTTTCAAAAATGTTGTTGAGTGGTTTTATCAGACTATGCATATTCTCCAACGGTCAGTGTGTTTGATTACGTTGTGTTGTGAGTTATAGCCCCGTAAAGCACGGAATGTGCATACGTTTGCTAATCTGACTTCCTGAATTAAATAACGGTATTTATCTGCTTCGGGGAATGTTTAACCATTAGGGGGTCAGGCAAGAACAATGGACAATGTCCGGAAATAACTCTGTCGGGTTTGCATGGGTTGAGACAGAGTGAATGCCCTTGCTTTGTTTTACTAAAATATAAATGCACACGTGCTACTGTTTTTTGTTGTTGTTTTTTTTTAATCTTGCAAGAACTTTTAAGAAAGGAATCAGTGTTATATCCATCCAGTTTATAAATCTTCTTAGTGTGAATTTGAATGTGGGTTGTCTTATGACATAACAAAAGGCCAAGAAGTATAAGAAGTAGGTTAACTAGGGAAGAAGGGTTACACGTTATTTGAAAAAAGTGCAGTCTTTACATTATTAAGAAAAAGCAATGGAAATAACGCTGAGGCAAAACGTTGCTTTTTCTATATAATGTAAAGACTGCACTTTTTTCAAACAGGAGTAAAATTAGAGGCTAAATGTGAGCAAATAATCATTGTTGGCAGTTTTTATTTCAATTTACTGAAAGAGTTGTTTAATATGATAATTGTAAAGTGTCTGGTCTTTCAATAATGAAAAGTATGTTACGTTTGTTGATAAATCGTATAACGGCTTATGTTTTGCATCTGCTCAAATTTACTTTGTATATTTACAAAGTGACTGAACCCCAGATTAGGGCTTGTAACGGTCGGTTAGGTTACTGATTAAACTTAAAGAGGTCATTACGCATTCTACACTAGTGTAGGGTAAGAATAAACAAACACACAGGTATTACTCCCAGGATATAAACGTTAACGTTCAGTAAGTACGATGTAATATTAATTGTGAGTTTTAGGGGCTAGGGCTGATAGTTAGTCGTTAACTAAAGCAATCTTAAAAAGCCATCACAATTAGTGACCTTCATGGTAGGTAATCTCATTTACCCATAAATTTGTGAGAAGGGGATCCAGCTCTTGTAAACTTCAGACAGAGCACTTCCTTTATGTAATATAATGGAGGAAACGTCACTGCCTCAAAATTCGTTAAAGTATGCAGTACTTACTACTGTGTGGGTGGTTTGTGCATACTATACTACCCATCATACAAAAATAGTCAGATATGTTTTAGCGCAGAGCTATGCAATGAGGCTGTTTTGTTTAAAACCGGTTAACTGACCTGACAGGTTATTAATTCCCCTGCTATTTTCAGCAAACAGATTAATTGTACATTACGTAGTGTCCATACAGTCGAATAAACAAAACAGACAGCCTCGAAACACATATTTACACAAAACCAGGACAGCTTACGCTGAAAATGTGTCCAAAGTCAGTGGAAAGAACAATCTTCTTCTTCTTCGTTCATGGGCTGGAACTATGGCCGTTTTTACCCCGCCATTTAGACAGCCATACGCCGCTTTCGGGGTATGCATGCTTGGTAATTTCGTGTTTCTATAACCCAGCAAACTCTGACATGGATGACAGAATCTTTTCTTGTGCTTGTGTATTCACACGAAGGGGGATAAGGCCAGAAATGTGCTGTACCTGCGGTGTTGGCCAGGTAGTTGCTAGTTAGCACAACCTGGGCACCATCAAAGTCACATTCGTGAAGTGAAAGACACTCGGCTGTGTAGTTCCAACCTTCCAGTTGGAACCATAGCAATTCCACTCTGGGTAGGAGCCGTTGCCCGAACAGTTTTGACGTTATTCCTATCAGAGGCCGCAGTCCAGATGTATAGACACTATCTCATGGTGTCACGTTTATTTGGAAGGGGGGGGGGGGGAGGGGAGAGAATATATTTAAAACAGAAGTTCGCTCACAGGGGAGTCATTACAATACGAGATTCACTATGTGGAGATTTGTTACTCTAAGTTTAACATTTTCTCTACTGTAAGGCTGGAAATACATAATACAAAATCAGCGAAGAGGGAATATCCCTGGCCCTTGCATAAAAAAAGGTGATACTTCTGGAATGGAAGGTTCTTCTCACGGCATTTAAATTCAGCGATATGTACTGCATGTGCTACACAATAAAGGAGACGCATTTATCTCGTTTATTTTGCTGTAATATCTCAACAATCTGCCGTTAATTGCCTTTCCGTCAGACGTGTATCAATCAGACATTACGTGTTTGTGTGTTCTGTCCTTGCATTGGTGAGTACAGATTTCTTTTGTTTTCCAACATTTTTCATCTCACCCACAATCATTTGGTTGTTTAGACTTTACTTTCAGTTTACGGAAATAGCCATTTGTTTCTTTGCTTATTCTTCCCAATCAAAACTAAAGATGAATACGTATGGCTGCCTGATAATACATTCATCTTGTATTGATCATCAGATAAAATACAGACATTTTTGGTGTGTTTTTGGTATAACGGATTGTGAATTCGTCGACTGCCACATCCCAATGTGGAGGACTCAATGATGATACACACCTTAGGAGGCCGATATGTTATCCACTAGGCCACTGCGCCAGTCAGGACAGACACAATAACCTGTGTTACATACACATACATATCCTTTTGTTCGAAATAATTCCAGTAATTCCAGCACGTGCACGCTTTTAAATATTTTACTGAATTACCCTGACAAGAAACCAGAATCAAAACTTCACACCTGATATGTGTTTATTTTATGACAACACGTTTTCAAAAAAACATTACAAAATAAGACATACTTAGGGATGACATTTCAGGAACGAAAATACTTTATAAATACAAATAAGTAAATGCATCAGCACTAACCTTTTTACTGTTCACAGTCGTCACATTGATCAGGAACAGTCACTGGAATCTTATCTCAAAGAGTTGGTTGGTTGTTAGTTAATTATTTACTCCATTGTTAGTTTTACTCCCTTCTTAGTATTTTAACTCCTTCAACCTATTTGGATATATGCGGAACCGCCTTTTGAACAAGAGGCGTTTGTGTTGCTAAATTACATATAATTAAGATCAAGTATATTATTCAACATCTTAAACTGAGAAATTATGTTTGATTTCATGTTTACTCTCGGTCTTCTATAAAAAAAATGTCAAGCATTATAAAAGACTTCCAACGGAGAAAAGCTTGTTGAGAATAACTTGTTTTACTTTGTTCATTGGCAATCGTGTTGTAAAGGATGTTGCCATTACTGGAGATGTTCCATTTGAATCATTAAAACTAGTTGCTAGTTAAGGGTGCTGCGTTTTGCGTCACATTTTGGAAGAGACCATATAAGTAGATTTGAATCTTTTATTAGCTGGCTTTTATTGTGGAGAACGAAGGACACAAGCTTTCTCGTTGCAAGTGTTCGCGTTAATTTACATCAGAAAATCACATCAAAACGTCAGCAATGTTTATTTTACTACTTGCAAAAAAGAATCGTTGATTGAATAGAATCAATTTCTGAGAGAATAGGAAGAGGAAGAACATCATCGCAAGTTGACGAAAGTTAACGTTCCGAAGTGAAAGGGTAATTAAAAGATGTACAAATAAGTTGATCGGCATTTTTAAACAATGGGCACCATTAAAAGCGTCCACATGTTGGCCAACCAAGCAATGCTTGCAATGAGCAATCTCTTTTGTAAACTGTTGTTGTGCTGGTGCGGTTTCTAATGTTTATCTTAGTGAAAACGTATGCTGTGTTCAAATACAGGATTGTATATGCGTTTAACCTTTTCAAAGCAGTTTACATTTTATTTTATTGCGAAAGCATACATTACTCAGCTACGAATGTTCTTTGAAAATGTTGTTTAGTTTTTGCGTCTCCTGGTTTTATCTGGGATTCGTAATCATGTCCTTGTTCTTTTGATGATTGTTGTATGAGATGTTTTAGTGTGTGTGCCTTTTATATGACCAGATTTTTGAATCAGACAGGCAGAGAGTGACAATTTACACGCATAGACAAACTTTATACCTGCGAGTTCAATCATAGAGAGTGTCTGTGTACGCCGAATGATCGAACATGGATTTATCGACAGGCTTTGTCGTATCACGGTCATCGTTAAGGGGAGCTGCTGAACCAGACTATAGCCAAATCTAAGCAAAGTCTTAAATTGTATTTCCTAAAATACTTCATTGTGTACCCTTTGTACCAACATAATGTCGATGAAAGTGAAAACCACGACGATGTAATGAATGACTTTCTACATCCTTGTTATGTCGAAAAAACAAAAACCAAGAATGGTAGGTAATGGGAACGTTGATCATTGACAAAACAAAACGTTACAGTTACTATTGACAAAACAAAACGTTACAGTTACTATTGACAAAACAAAACGGTACAGTTACTATTGACAAAACAAAACGTTACAGTTACTAGTACGTCGACCCAAAAATCTTTGAAGTACACAGACAGACAGACACTTTTGAAACAGACAAAGAACTTATCTTAAGATCGTGTGAAACGCTTGCAACATTATTTTTATGTCGAACTATGAAGAGAGCTTTTATTCAAGGGAGACAAGCTACAAATGTCATTTGTTGGGGGCACAGTTAGTCGATGTCTTGAAACTTATCCTACTTTATTGTCATATTATTTTGTTTAACATTATTTCGGATCACATGGGATCCGCGTTTACGTCAATATATTATGGTCTGAATAAACTGAAGTAAAGAAGAGTATGTCTATACTTTCAGGAAATTACTCACAAAAGCCTCTGAATTCCCAGAAGAAATTAGCGTCACAGCAATACTGTTTGGCAATGTAGTCTTCAACTGCTAATTTCGTGCCTTATTGTGTTTGCATCCCCTTCATTTCCACGTAACGCCGCTAACGTTAAAAAAGTGTGAAAAGACATGAGCGTTTTAGAACCTCCATTTTATAGTGGTAGACCTAAATAGAAATAACTTTAAACACAAAGACTACCGTGTAAAAGAAACACGCTTGCATATGGGTGGAAGGGCCGTTAGAAACTGGGTCAACGTACTGTAAATGTAACGTTTTGTTTTGTCAATGGTTAAACGTTCCATTAACCTACAATTCTTGGGGGTTTTATTCTGCATTTTGGAACGTTAGCAGTCTATCTGGTGTTGTGTTTTGTTAACCAACCAATGGGACAGAATTTAGCGGTTATAGTCACTATGCACTCTTCACCAAGTCAAACTGGTTCTGGTTGTATGTATGTAGGGAGGTGTGCTGGCGAGGATTGCTTAGAGAATCTCTTAGAGGATCTATCAGAGGATTTCTTAGAGGGTTTCTTTGACGATTCCGCAGAGGGTTTCTTAGAGGGTTTCTTAGACGATTCCGCAGAGGGTTTCTTAGAGGGTTTCTTAGACGATTCCTCAGAGGGTTTCTTAGAGGGTTTCTTAGACGATTCCTCAGAGGGTTTCTTAGAGGGTTTCTTAGACGATTTCTCAGAGGGTTTCTTGAAGGGTTTCTTAGACGATTCCTCAGAGGGTTTCTTAGAGGGTTTCTTAGACGGTTTCCTAGAGGGTTTCCTAGAGGGTTTCTTAGAGGGTTTCTTAGACTTAACTCGAACTACAGACAACAGATCGCAATGCTGCTGATTGAACTTTTTTCTATAATACGATTTCACTCTAATAGCTTGTTCAAAAAGTACTGTCACGGGACAGTGATCTATAAAACAGAGAATCAAGAAATAAGGGACTGAATGGAAGCGTTGGAATAGAGGGAATTAACAAGTGTTCCAAAGACAAATGGAAGTGTAATGAAAACAAGGATAGAGATAAAGAGGAGAGAGAGGGGGTATAAAAAACGAATGCGAGAAAGAAAGCTACAAGCAGGAAAGGACGGAAACACTTACAAGAAAGAAAAGAAGAGAAAAACCGTGGTACGATCCATGGTCAGGATTAGGAAGAACAACTGAACAGTTGATAAAAAGTACACAGTAAAAACAATGCTAAATCGGGAAGCTACAAACTTTCAAATGAATTTGACAAAGGGAGGTAATAGAAGAGTTTTAGTGAGAGAAAAAAGGCAGTTCAGATGTCCAGAAGCGGGAAAGAACTTAAACTTGAACGGTCTCAAAATGATCAGAAACGACGTACATGCCAGACATTTAACTCGTGCACGTATGTTTCTTGTGAGGTTTCAGATGGTTTCAAATGAGATTCAAGGAAAGGAAATTGACGACACTACCTCTATGAAGACAAAAAGAATAGCTCTCATCAAGAATAGCATACAACGAGAAGCCATCAAAGAATCCCAGAAACTGGATTTCAGAACATGTTCAGAAGAACATGGACTCTCAGAAGCTGAGAGCGATTTGTTCGTATCGCATGTATATGTAGACGATTTGTCCGCACAGCCAATAACGTACAAACGGGATAATTGTTCGTATAGCCCATAACGTTCTTAGGGGCGAATTGTTCGAATAACAAGACGTACAGACAGACAAATAAAAACTCATCCCTACCTTTACGATGTCTTCAAGGAATCTACTTTCGATTTCAAGGCGTTCTCTCTGGAGCCTGGATTGGTAGTCTTGGCAACGGAAAGCAGCAGCGAAGCTTCTTGACGTTCAGGAAATGAGGACTTCTTCGTCGTTGTTGTTGTCAATGATGTGCGAGGGTGTGTGGCTTAGAGTCTACCAATATTCAGAATATCAACAGGAACTTGAAGATTAAATCTGCGTGTATTCAGGGGTATGGCTCTCTCAGCAGTTTGAAGAAAGATGATGGAGCGTTTCGAAAAAGAATCACGAAATGAAAAAAGTCCAGAAGCAGGGTAAGATTGGTGGGTGAAACAGCAGCGTGATCAGTACGATGGATGAGAATGTTCACAATATCAGCAAAATCAGTAGTCCTTTTACGATCAGGTTGGACGATGTCAATTCGTGGAAGAAGAAGACAACTGGTCAAGGCGAGGCGAGCTTATCCCAGAGAGATACGGGGACAGCTCTCCAAGAAAAAAATCTCCAGCGCTGACTACAGGAACATTGGTCCAGCACAGTTATCCACAGAGAGATCCCAAGATAAGTGAGCAGTTACACGTGCCACTCTCTGACCCAACAACAGAAGAAGACGGGAGATTCTTAACTGCTGGACGGATTCAGAGCTGGTCAAGTTCCAGTGTCCGGAAGACTTTGGTCAGCTCCTGGCACGGTGAGGCTTTTATAGCCAGGTCGACGTTCTCCTTTACGCCATCTAGGGGGCGGAGCCAAGCCTTGATTGAAAGATTAGGATTATTGACACACAGACGGGAGAGGGATGGGTGGTATGGGCAAGGGGGAGTGATGGGGTGAGACTATTGACATGCAGAAGGGGGAGGGGGTAAGGGGGGAGTGATGTGGTCAGATTATTGACACAAAGGAGGGACGGAAGGCAAGGGAACAGAGGAGGGAAGCTGCAGGTGGGGGGTGACAAACACAACGGAGGGAAAGCAGTGGGGACGACTTCGAGGAACAGACAAAAGGAAAACCGCAAGTCTGAAGTGGGAAGGGGGGGGGGAGGGGGGGGGGGAGGAAGACGGCATGTGAAAACCGCAAGGAACAAAAACAAATAATCTGTTTTTAGAGGAAGGATGGAGGGACATGAGAGGGGGGGGGGGTGACTGGAGAGAGTTAGAGACAAAGCGTGAGAAGTGATGAGGAAAAAAAGAGGGAGATTTTTTGCAATGTGATCGGAGAGCAAAGAGGAAGGGTTTTTGGGGACACCTTGTTCAGTGAGGCAGTGTCCCGCGCAACGGTACAGAGAGAGAGAGAGAGAGAGAGAGAGAGAGAGAGAGAGAGAGAGAGAGAGAGAGAGAGAGAGAGAGAGAGAGAGAGAGAAAGAAAGACAGACAGAGAGAGAGGGAGAGAGAGAGCGAGAGAGAGAGAGAAAGAAAGACAGACAGAGACAGACAGACAGAGAGAGAGAGAGAGAGAGAGAGAGAGAGAGAGAGAGAGAGAGAGAAAGAAAGAGTGAGAGAGAGAGACAGACAGACAGAGAGACAGAGAGAAACAGAGAGAGAGAGAGTAAGATTTGGGACCGATGATGCCGACAATGTAATGTGATGAACATTCTCGTGTTGTGTTAAACTCTCATCTTTATTTTCTACGTTGGAAAGCGGCCACAAATTTAATGTATTAGTTGTTGGGTTTTTTAAAGAAGAAGAGAGAAGACAAGAAAAGTGCACGGCTGAATCTGTCTATCTCATCTACTCCTTGTACCATACGATAACCTCGAGGTTGCTAAGCAACGTTCCTGAAGCTTTACATGTCCTTTGTAATTATTCAAGAGTCTATAAGAACCCAAGATACAGTATTTATTGTAAAACCACAGCAATGCCACTAGTCTATTCGATTCCCAAGGCAAACTCGATAAAAAAAAGACTTTGTGTTTTATTTATCTGTTCTATTTATTTATTGTCAATGTATGATTCAGGGAATCCAAATCTCCGCGAAAGCGAAATAAAAAGAGAGGGTGAAACTAGTGTTTTGCGTTACATGCCCAATTTATCTTTCACCAGAGGGGGTTAAATTCATATTTACAAAACCAAAATACTTCAGACCCCACCAGGAGACCCACGCGGCCCGCTGGACCCCCGGCGTTATTCATGTCCTTAACGCCCAATCGTCCTGGAATGGATCGCCTGGTGATTACATTTTGATAACAGTGCGTGCATTTCTCTGATGAAAGAAACATACAGATTGTCTTGGAATGGCTCGCCTAGACTAAGTGATTACATTTTGATAACAGTGCGTGCATTTCTCTGATGAAAGAAACATACAGATTGTCTTGGAATGGCTCGCCTAGACTAAGTGATTACATTTTGATCACAGTGCGTGCATTTCTCTGATGAAAGAAACATACAGATTGTCTTGGAATGGCTCGCCTAGACTAAGTGATTACATTTTGATCACAGTGCGTGCATTTCTCTGATGAAAGAAACATACAGATTGTCTTGGAATGGCTCGCCTAGACTAAGTGATTACATTTTGATCACAGTGCGTGCATTTCTCTGATGAAAGAAACATACAGATTGTCTTGGAATGGCTCGCCTAGACTAAGTGATTACATTTTGATAACAGTGCGTGCATTTCTCTGATGAAAGAAACATACAGATTGTCTTGGAATGGCTCGCCTAGACTAAGTGATTACATTTTGATAACAGTGCGTGCATTTCTCTGATGAAAGAAACATACAGATTGTCTTGGAATGGCTCGCCTAGACTAAGTGATTACATTTTGATAACAGTGCGTGCATTTCTCTGATGAAAGAAACATACAGATTGTCTTGGAATGGCTCGCCTAGACTAAGTGATTACATTTTGATCACAGTGCGTGCATTTCTCTGATGAAAGAAACATACAGATTGTCTTGGAATGGCTCGCCTAGACTAAGTGATTACATTTTGATCACAGTGCGTGCATTTCTCTGATGAAAGAAACATACAGATTGTCTTGGAATGGCTCGCCTAGACTAAGTGATTACATTTTGATCACAGTGCGTGCATTTCTCTGATGAAAGAAACATACAGATTGTCTTGGAATGGCTCGCCTAGACTAAGTGATTACATTTTGATAACAGTGCGTGCATTTCTCTGATGAAAGAAACATACAGATTGTCTTGGAATGGCTCGCCTAGACTAAGTGATTACATTTTGATAACAGTGCGTGCATTTCTCTGATGAAAGAAACATACAGATTGTCTTGGAATGGCTCGCCTAGACTAAGTGATTACATTTTGATAAAAGTGCGTGCATTTCTCTGATGAAAGAAACATACAGATTGTCTTGGAATGGCTCGCCTAGACTAAGTGATTACATTTTGATAACAGTGCGTGCATTTCTCTGATGAAAGAAACATACAGATTGTCTTGGAATGGCTCGCCTAGACTAAGTGATTACATTTTGATAACAGTGCGTGCATTTCTCTGATGAAAGAAACATACAGATTGTCTTGGAATGGTAGATGTTTTTCGAAGAAAGACCTTTTGTCTGAGTCCTGCAGTTTACAATTGTTTTACATTTTTAAAGAACTCGCAACCGTTCTGACTGTTTAAACTGATAATCGTTTAAATGGTTTCTTTTAGGGGTAGATGTTTAAACTTTGACGATGATCTTTCTCTTTTCCTTTTTTTCCTACTCGACCTCCACCCACTTTCATCACCATTCTCAAATGCGTCTGCAGGTATCAAGACAGAACGTGTTACTATCCGGAATGAGAAATCAATCAGTATTTGTTTTGTAAACAACCTGTAAACTTTCACTTTAAACATTAAAATGTTAAGACACAAACAAACACGCGCGCAAGCACGCATTCACTCAAGCACGAAGGCAGGCAGACATGCACGCAAGTACACACACACACACACACACACACACACACACACACACACACACACACACACACACACACACACACACACACACACACACACGTACTCACACACACACACACACACACACATATACACACATACACTCACACACACACACACATACACACACACGCACGCACGCACGCACGCACGCACGCACGCACATACAGAGCAGAAAATGAGAGGAGTTCTTGATTAGCTACCTTGGAATGAGAACGAAAAGCTTAAACTTCAGGTTTTAAAACTCATTTTTAAGAGCCTGCAGAGGCAGTGAAATCGAATCAGTGATTATAGGATTATGTCACTTTCTGAATTTGTTGGTTTTTTAGTTTAACTGATTGACATGGAAGACTTTTAAACAGCGACACATTATTTTATAATTTGTTCAACTGAAATTTAAAACAAGTCGCGTAAGGCGAAAATACAATATTTAGTCAAGTAGCTGTCGAATTCACAGAATGAAACTGAACGCAACGCAACGCAGCAAGACCGTATACTCGTAGCATCGTCACTCCACCGCCCGTGGCAAAGGCAGTGCCCGTGGAATTGACAAGAAGAGCGGGGTATTCGTTGCGCTAAGAAGGATAGCACGCTTTTCTGTACCTCTCTTCGTTTTAACTTTCTGAGCGTGTTTTTAATCCAAACATATCATATCTATATATTTTTGGAATCAGGAACCGACAAGGAATAAGATGAAAGTGTTTTTAAATTGATTTCGAAAAAAAAATTTTGATAATAATTTTTATATATTTAATTTTCAGAGCTTGTTTTTAATCCGAATATAACATATTTATATGTTTTTGGAATCAGCAAATGATGGAGAATAAGATAAACGTAAATTTGGATCGTTTTATAAATTTTTATTTTTTTTTACAATTTTCAGATTTTTAATGACCAAAGTCATTAATTAATTTTTAAGCCACCAAGCTGAAATGCAATACCGAACCCCGGGCTTCGTCGAAGATTACTTGACCAAAATTTCAACCAATTTGGTTGAAAAATGAGGGCGTGACAGTGCCGCCTCAACTTTCACGAAAAGCCGGATATGACGTCATCAAAGACATTTATCAAAAAAATGAAAAAAACGTTCGGGGATTTCATACCCAGGAACTCTCATGTCAAATTTCATAAAGATCGGTCCAGTAGTTTAGTCTGAATCGCTCTACACACACACACACACGCACACACGCACGCACACACACACACACGCACATACACCACGACCCTCGTTTCGATTCCCCCTCGATGTTAAAATATTTAGTCAAAACTTGACTAAATATAATGATCCGTACATGAATAACATCAAATAGTGTTGATTTTGTCATGACACTAATATATGACAATGAGTATAAAACATTAATGTAATATATATTTGGCAAGAAAATGAAGGCTAGTACGCTATAGTCTATATATAGAAACAGAGTACACAATACTGTGCGTGGGTGGGATGGAAGGAGGGGAGGGGAGGGGAGGGGCAAGGGGTGGGGGCAAAACGTGAAGGTGAAGGAAGAGGTCATGTGCAGAGAAATTGGTCCGAGAGACACAGAACTTCAAACTGTGATTCTGAAGAATTCTACAGAAGTGAGGAACAGGAAGACAGGGGGGACTACTCTGTCTGTAAAGTGGGGCAGAGTGGCGCCCCTTTGCTGTGCTGTTTGCCTCCCCTGCAAGGTATGTTTGTGCCGCCATTTGCACAAACACCCACGAAACAAACAACATCGCTAACAACACACATCATTGTTCTAGCCGGGAGAGGGGGGGGGGGGGGGGGGGACACGGAGGGATGTACACGACGTTAGTAGAGTAGCTTTCGTCCTCTCTGTCTATTCCTTTTTTTTTTCTTTTTGCATCTTGCTTTTTGCATTTGATTCCTGATAGTTTACACCCGATATGTTGTCTTTATCAAACAACTTTTCTCTTCATATTTGTACCATCAAAACAGCATTGCTCTAGCCAGCAGAGGAGGGGGGGGGGAGGGGGGATCTATGCGACGTTAGCGTTCTCTCTGCATTTCTGTCTGCGTGTCTGTCTCAGTTACTTCTTGATATTTGATTCCAAAAAGTTTACGTACGATATTTTTTTTAAATCAAGCAATTTTTTCTTCATATTTGTGTGAAAAGACATTAGCTTTTTAGAATCTTCTTCAATGTAAATAGTTTCAAACACGGAGACCACCGGGTAACACGAGTAAGGAAACCAACTTGAATCACGCCCCGCATAGCCAAATGGGTGTGGAACGGACGGTAAAATAACAACCAACCAACTTAACTGCCAAGAACAAAATAACCAAGGCCTTCATTTCTGAAATTATATTGAAAAGATGTTCATGCAGACTCCCGTTGCAGTTATTTTTCCTCTACTGCAGCTTAAACATGTTTACATCTACAAAGTAAATCGAAGCTGATTTACTCGTATTTAAAAAGGTCGATCTCCAGTTCCTAAATTATTTGAAAAATAAAAATGAACAAGAGGCGAAGCCTTCAAGGCTCACGTAAGAAATCAACAAACAGTAACACAAACTCAATCACTCCGTCACACATACACACACACAGTCGGCATAGGTGACACGGTGCAAGAGTGCGAGACACTTGATCTAGATCTGTCTGTCTAGATCGACACTGCGCTTTCGACAGCGCTGCGCTTCCTCGCGCAGACACTGGAAACACGATGTGCAGATTAACCTGTAGGAAATCTCCTTTGGTATCTTTTTTATATATTTTTCTGGAGCTACGAAACCGAACAATGTAAATTCGTCTTCTCCGAATCGGCGAACTGCAGCTCGGTGATAACTGTATCTATACCACAATCCTTCACGCGATCTGACCTAACCTTGACCCCTGACCTGGTCTAC
>NC_090258.1:1239742-1277242 GCF_037325665.1 Littorina saxatilis | reverse complement strand
AATGCCCACAAAATCTGCTGTATGAAAATTAGTTTCACTTTAAGCATGAAATAAAGTTTTGCCGAGAATGTATATTTAATTTGGTTCTTGTTTAAACTATCGTAAATTAAGTAATTTTATTGCGCCATCGTAAGAAAAATGATGGCCATAGGAATAAGACAAACACCTTCCGACACTGGAGGTCATGTTTCAATGGAGTATTTATCAAACAATATAGGGACGTCCTTGATTGTGGAAGTCAAACCAGTTATTCACTGACCAAGGCCGAACCACGCTGTTGAAATAACAAATCAAGTTGACCTCAGAGCAACTATTTCGTCAGGTACACCAAATGATTTGACAGTGACGGACAGTCAACAGCGGCGAGTGAAAAGAACGCCTGTCAGTAGTTTGGCTCGTGCCACCCTGAGATCGCGCAAAGAACTATCCAAATGGCGTCAGGCCTTGGATGGTGTGACGCGCGAGTTGCCTGCCCTTGTCCTTCCTCGATTCTCTCCCCTGTCAACGGCGCCATTGTCTGTCCTCCCTCACACTGATGTGACATGAAGCAGCCGCGGAGTCGCTTCGTCATGTTTGACCAAAGCTGGCGTCATTTTTCGCGAAGGACATACCTCTGCAGACCTCCAAGAGCCATCACTATATTTTGAACGGACTTGTTCTGTCAAGAGACTGTACTTCTCTCTGTGATCTTGTTCTACTCCATGTTGTCGATTCGCCATGTTTGAACAATGCTGAAGACATTTTTCGCGAAAGACATACCTCTATACAGACATCAAAGAGCCATCACTATTTTTAAAGGACTTTTTCTTCGGAGAGACTATGCTTCCCTCTGTGGTTTTTATTATACCGTCACTGCCTCCCAGCAGTCTGTTTGCCATGTTTGACCATTGCGCGAAGATCATGCTTCCTTAGAAATCCAGGAGTCAGAACTATTTCCTTTGTCATGGCTTTTGCATCCAAAAGATTGCATCTCCCTCTACATTCTCATGCTACAGGTTTATTTACCAGGACTTCTCCTTTCAAGACTGTGCCTTCCTCAAAGCTTGGCACATTATGTGCATCCTTTTTCTGAACAAATGCTTTCCAACTAAAGCCATTACTTTTGTTAAGACTTTTTCTGACGAAAGACTGTATCTTCATGTATTATTTTCATTCGACTTGTACCCATCTCCCAAACCATGCATTTCGAGATAATTCAGAAGCATTATTAACGTCACCAGGGCTTTTTCTTCCAAAATACCGTATCTCTCTCTGGTCGTATACAATGTGCACCCTACTTCCAAAAGCATGCTTCTGGAGAATTCTTAGAGCCATTGCTTCCCTCAGGTTGTATGTGTCTTCCTAGACGGCCGTATATATACATCTCCATTTGCGGTCGTATACCCCTTGCATCCTTCTCGCAAAACACATGACTCTGGTGACATGTCAGAGGCATTACGTTTTAGCCACAATTGTTTCTTCTAAAAGGCCGTATCTTCCTCTGCGTTCATACATCTCTTACATCCTTCTCCGAAAAAACATGTTTCTGGTGACCTTTCAGAGCTTTTATTAAAAATGTTGTCAAGCCTTTTTCTGCTGAAAGAGCATATTTTCCTATTTTGTTAGTTTACCACGTGCATCTCTGTATCGTTAGTTTACCACCTGCATCTCTGTCTCGTTAGTTTACCACCTGCATCTCTGTATCGTTAGTTTACCACCTGCATCTCTGTCTCGTTAGTTTACCACCTGCATCTCTGTATCGTTAGTTTACCACCTACATCTCTGTATCGTTAGTTTACCACCTGCATCTCTGTATCGTTAGTTTACCACGTGCATCTCTGTCTCGTTAGTTTACCACGTGCATCTCTGTCTCGTTAGTTTACCACCTGCATCTCTGTCTCGTTAGTTTACCACCTGCATCTCTGTCTCGTTAGTTTACCACCTGCATCTCTGTATCGTTAGTTTACCACCTGCATCTCTGTATCGTTAGTTTACCACGTGCATCTCTGTATCGTTAGTTTACCACCTGCATCTCTGTCTCGTTAGTTTACCACGTGCATCTCTGTATCGTTAGTTTACCACCTGCATCTCTGTATCGATAGTTTACCACCTGCATCTCTGTCTCGTTAGTTTACCACCTGCATCTCTGTATCGTTAGTTTACCACCTGCATCTCTGTATCGTTAGTTTACCACGTGCATCTCTGTCTCGTTAGTTTACCACGTGCATCTCTGTATCGTTAGTTTACCACCTGCATCTCTGTATCGTTAGTTTACCACCTGCATCTCTGTCTCGTTAGTTTACCACCTGCATCTCTGTATCGTTAGTTTACCACCTGCATCTCTGTATCGTTAGTTTACCACGTGCATCTCTGTATCGTTAGTTTACCACCTGCATCTCTGTCTCGTTAGTTTACCACGTGCATCTCTGTATCGTTAGTTTACCACCTGCATCTCTGTATCGTTAGTTTACCACCTGCATCTCTGTATCGTTAGTTTACCACGTGCATCTCTGTATCGTTAGTTTACCACCTGCATCTCTGTATCGTTAGTTTACCACCTGCATCTCTGTCTCGTTAGTTTACCACCTGCATCTCTGTATCGTTAGTTTACCACGTGCATCTCTGTATCGTTAGTTTACCACCTGCATCTCTGTATCGTTAGTTTACCACCTGCATCTCTGTCTCGTTAGTTTACCACCTGCATCTCTGTATCGTTAGTTTACCACCTGCATCTCTGTATCGTTAGTTTACCACGTGCATCTCTGTATCGTTAGTTTACCACCTGCATCTCTGTCTCGTTAGTTTACCACGTGCATCTCTGTATCGTTAGTTTACCACCTGCATCTCTGTATCGTTAGTTTACCACGTGCATCTCTGTCTCGTTAGTTTACCACGTGCATCTCTGTCTCGTTAGTTTACCACGTGCATCTCTGTCTCGTTAGTTTACCACCTGCATCTCTGTCTCGTTAGTTTACCACCTGCATCTCTGTCTCGTTAGTTTACCACCTGCATCTCTGTCTCGTTAGTTTACCACCTGCATCTCTGTCTCGTTAGTTTACCACCTGCATCTCTGTATCGTTAGTTTACCACCTGCATCTCTGTATCGTTAGTTTACCACCTGCATCTCTGTATCGTTAGTTTACCACCTGCATCTCTGTCTCGTTAGTTTACCACCTGCATCTCTGTCTCGTTAGTTTACCACCTGCATCTCTGTATCGTTAGTTTACCACCTGCATCTCTGTCTCGTTAGTTTACCACGTGCATCTCTGTATCGTTAGTTTACCACCTGCATCTCTGTATCGTTAGTTTACCACCTGCATCTCTGTATCGTTAGTTTACCACCTGCATCTCTGTCTCGTTAGTTTACCACCTGCATCTCTGTCTCGTTAGTTTACCACCTGCATCTCTGTATCGTTAGTTTACCACCTGCATCTCTGTATCGTTAGTTTACCACGTGCATCTCTGTATCGTTAGTTTACCACCTGCATCTCTGTCTCGTTAGTTTACCACGTGCATCTCTGTATCGTTAGTTTACCACCTGCATCTCTGTCTCGTTAGTTTACCACGTGCATCTCTGTATCGTTAGTTTACCACCTGCATCTCTGTCTCGTTAGTTTACCACCTGCATCTCTGTATCGTTAGTTTACCACCTGCATCTCTGTATCGTTAGTTTACCACCTGCATCTCTGTCTCGTTAGTTTACCACCTGCATCTCTGTCTCGTTAGTTTACCACCTGCATCTCTGTATCGTTAGTTTACCACCTGCATCTCTGTATCGTTAGTTTACCACGTGCATCTCTGTATCGTTAGTTTACCACGTGCATCTCTGTCTCGTTAGTTTACCACGTGCATCTCTGTATCGTTAGTTTACCACCTGCATCTCTGTCTCGTTAGTTTACCACGTGCATCTCTGTATCGTTAGTTTACCACCTGCATCTCTGTATCGTTAGTTTACCACCTGCATCTCTGTCTCGTTAGTTTACCACCTGCATCTCTGTATCGTTAGTTTACCACCTGCATCTCTGTCTCGTTAGTTTACCACCTGCATCTCTGTATCGTTAGTTTACCACGTGCATCTCTGTCTCGTTAGTTTACCACCTGCATCTCTGTCTCGTTAGTTTACCACCTGCATCTCTGTCTCGTTAGTTTACCACCTGCATCTCTGTATCGTTAGTTTACCACGTGCATCTCTGTATCGTTAGTTTACCACCTGCATCTCTGTCTCGTTAGTTTACCACCTGCATCTCTGTATCGTTAGTTTACCACCTGCATCTCTGTCTCGTTAGTTTACCACCTGCATCTCTGTCTCGTTAGTTTACCACCTGCATCTCTGTATCGTTAGTTTACCACCTGCATCTCTGTATCGTTAGTTTACCACCTGCATCTCTGTATCGTTAGTTTACCACCTGCATCTCTGTCTCGTTAGTTTACCACCTGCATCTCTGTATCGTTAGTTTACCACCTGCATCTCTGTCTCGTTAGTTTACCACCTGCATCTCTGTATCGTTAGTTTACCACCTGCATCTCTGTCTCGTTAGTTTACCACCTGCATCTCTGTATCGTTAGTTTACCACCTGCATCTCTGTCTCGTTAGTTTACCACCTGCATCTCTGTATCGTTAGTTTACCACGTGCATCTCTGTCTCGTTAGTTTACCACCTGCATCTCTGTCTCGTTAGTTTACCACCTGCATCTCTGTCTCGTTAGTTTACCACCTGCATCTCTGTCTCGTTAGTTTACCACCTGCATCTCTGTCTCGTTAGTTTACCACGTGCATCTCTGTCTCGTTAGTTTACCACCTGCATCTCTGTCTCGTTAGTTTACCACGTGCATCTCTGTCTCGTTAGTTTACCACCTGCATCTCTGTCTCGTTAGTTTACCACCAGCATCTCTGTCTCGTTAGTTTACCACCTGCATCTCTGTATCGTTAGTTTACCACCTGCATCTCTGTCTCGGAGACATGTTTGCAGACACAATTCAAAGACCTTACTTCTGATCATCGTTTTATCTTTTTTTTTTTTTTTGTGTGTGTGCTGCAAACAGATTGTTTATCTCGCTCTATGATCATGTACCACGGACATCCTTCTCCCAAACACAGGCCTCTGGCGACCTTTTAAAGCCATCGTATGTTCTGGGTAGGTCTGAGTGTATGTCAGGGACTGTTCTTGTTCATGTGAAATACTGTAGGCACCTGCATCTTAGTTCATACTCGTACTCCACAAACACCCTTCTTGGTTTAAACAATGTTTTATTAAATCAAACATGATACAATAATACAACGATAAACAATAGGGACACGAACTCAAGCGAACGCTTATATTACGCGCCCTACGTAAAATAACACAAATATGATGTCAGACAAGCATTACTAAAAAAAATGTGGAACTATCTAGATGAAAAGCATAGTTAAAGCAAATCAGAAAGAATAAGAAAAAGCTAGCAGGAGGAAGAGGGGGAGGGTGGAGGTGGGAGGAAAGAATGGTAGGTACATATAAAAGAATATACAAAAAAAGAATATACATAGTACATTACAAACCATAATCCTGTGGCAAATAAGCAGTAGCTCGCTAAATATATATTTGAAAAATGCATATAAAATAAGGGTTGTTGGCATGAAAATGGGTACTGACTCAAATCAACAACAAGTCGCGTAAGGCGAAAATACAATATTTAGTCAAGTAGCTGTCGAACTCACAGAATGAAACTGAACGCAATGCCATTTTACTCGTAGCATCGTCAGGCCACCGCTCATGGCAAAGGCAGTGAAATTGACAAGAAGAGCGGGGTAGTAGTTGCGCTAAGAAGGATAGCACGCTTTTCTGTACCTCTCTTTGTTTTAACTTTCTGAGCGTGTTTTTAATCCAAACATATCATATCTATATGTTTTTGGAATCAGGAACCGACAAGGAATAAGATGAAAGTGTTTTTAAATTGATTTGGACAATTTAATTTTGATAATAATTTTTATATATTTAATTTTCAGAGCTTTTTTTTAATCCGAATATAACATATTTATATGTTTTTGGAATCAGCAAATGATGGAAAATAAGATAAACGTAAATTTGGATCGTTTTATAAATTTTTAATTTTTTTTACAATTTTCCGATTTTTAATGGCCAAAGTCATTAATTAATTTTTAAGCCACCACGCTGAAATGCAATACCGAAGTCCGGGCTTCGTCGAAGATTACTTGACCAAAATTTGAATCAATTTGGTTGAAAAATGAGGGCGTGACAGTGCCGCCTCAACTTTCACGAAAAGCCGGATATGACGTCATCAAAGACATTTATCAAAAAAATGAAAAAAACGTTCGGGGATTTCATACCCAGGAACTCTCATGTCAAATTTCATAAAGATCGGTCTAGTAGTTAAGTCTGAATCGCTCTACACACACACACACACACACACACGCACACACGCACACACGCACATACACCACGACCCTCGTTTCGATTCCCCCTCGATGTTAAAATATTTAGTCAAAACTTGACTAAATATAAAAACGACCAGATTCATGGATAAACGATTGGACACTTTCAAAAATAAGCTTGTTGGTGCAAAGAGAAAGGTTTTCGCTACCATTTAACAATATTTCAACATGTCTGTAATTTACAGGAAGTGCGTTTATCGTAGACAGGCGAGCATCTACGTACAAAGGACAATGTGTCAAATAATGGTCAGCTGTTTCGTTCAGGTAGCCGCAAGCGCACTGTGGGTTTCCCTGTAAGTGGCGTTTACACAGGTCAGAATTCAAATTACTCATGTTTAGGCGCATTCTGCAGTGGTGAATCTCTTCCAGTCTTTTACCACAGTAATAATAGGCAGGTACGTTATAATCAGGAGTAGATACATAGCGTTTGAAATCGCTGATTGAGTTAGTTGTTTTGATGTTGTCTGGCAAGGTGTTCCACAGGACAGTAGTAGATGGTATAAAAGATCGACGGTATAATTCAGTTTTGCACATGGGAACTCTTCTTTCTAATGGTCTTCTATGATGATAGGGGTTAACATCACAAGTTAAAGGTGGCAAAAGATGTGATAAGTAATGGAGGCATTTGCCATATACCATCTTGTAATATAAAATCACCCTTCTTCCAAACACTCCGCGGTTTTTTCTGGTTGGAGCTGTGGACCAATATCGCTGATGTTTTAAGTTTAAGGAATAAAACCTAAGAAAACAGGCCCTCGGATTACTTCCAAAGTTATGCCATAAGATTGTGCGTTGCAAATAACGCTTCCGCGCAGGGGGACAGCCTTTTCACTTTGCAAAAGCAAGTGATTCGAAAGCTTAATTAAATGGCGTTAAATAGAAAACGAACAAGTCGCGTAAGGCGAAAATACAATATTTAGTCAAGTAGCTGTCGAACTCACAGAATGAAACTGAACGCAATGCCATTTTTCAGCAAGACCGTATACTCGTAGCATCGTCAGTCCACCGCTCATGGCAAAGGCAGTGAAATTGACAAGAAGAGCGGGGTAGTAGTTGCGCTAAGAAGGATAGCACGCTTTTCTGTACCTCTCTTTGTTTTAACTTTCTGAGCGTGTTTTTAATCCAAACATATCATATCTATATGTTTTTGGAATCAGGAACCGACAAGGAATAAGATGAAAGTGTTTTTAAATTGATTTCGACAATTTAATTTGGATAATAATTTTTATATATTTAATTTTCAGAGCTTGTTTTTAATCCGAATATAACATATTTATATGGTTTTGGAATCAGCAAATGATGGAGAATAAGATAAACGTAAATTTGGATCGTTTTAGAAATTTTTATTTTTTTTTACAATTTTCTGATTTATAATGACCAAAGTCATTAATTAATTTTTAAGCCACCAAGCTGAAATGCAATACCGAAGTCCGGGCTTCGTCGAAGATTACTTGACCAAAATTTCAACCAATTTGGTTGAAAAATGAGGGCGTGACAGTGCCGCCTCAACTTTCACGAAAAGCCGGATATGACGTCATCAAAGACATTTATCAACAAAATGAAAAACAGGTTCGGGGACTTCATACCCAGGAACTCTCATGTCAAATTTCATAAACATCGGTCCAGTAGTTTAGTCTGAATCGCTCTACACACACACACATACCTTACTTTTGGAAAAAGGCTGCCTAAAAAATGCTCATTACCACGCAGGTAAACAATAACTGACAGTTTGTTTTTAATGTTTGGATTGTAATCTAGGATAAAGATGGGTGGCAAAAACGAACTTTTACATTTATTTGTGAATACCGAACGAAGATAATACTTTTCCAAACTTGGCTTCCTAATTTTTGAAATGCATGTAAGCAAAAAACCCTTTTGCCACAGCATTTTAGAATGCAAATGGGTCGCAAAACATTCAACAGAACTTGACAAATTTTAATTTTAATTTCATTACAACGGGAATTTGCGTTGTAACAAAAAATAGGGTCTCAAGGTATAGAGTATGTTACAGCCTTGCTGGCTGAAAACAAACGAGACCAATTTTTTTTTTTTAATGCTCATATTCCCAGCAGAGACAGAATTGAAGAAAGATATTTTGCAAACACGCTTGTAAAGTACTCAAAAGTTATGTCCCCGAAAGATATTCCGTAGAATGGCCTGAAAGTAGTGTTTTAAGAGTTTTTATAAAACCCAATTTTATTGTTGTAATGATCTTGGATGGTTTCCTAAGATTTTTTCAAATTAACAATCTTTCAATCACCAATTGTTTAAAATTTTAAGATAAAATATCAGACAATAACTGGACAAAGGTATATATTAACGAAATACGTTGGATGGGTATCATCTTTTACATCTAAACGAGCAAAAGGCATTCCCAAGGCAGCCATTCCAAGTGAATTTGCACACACGAAAGTAAGTTTATGACTTCATAGGTAAAGTAAAGGAATTTTGACACCAACGCATGTTCTATTAGTCTTTAACTTTATTCTACTTTTCGTGACAAGAAAAGCTTTTAGACATTGGTGTTCACTTTTATTTCAATACTTGTTTTAGTATTTGTTAGGAAACCTTTTGAGTGGAAAAACACCAACGTCTCATTTTTGGAGCTTTTTGCGTAATCTTATTTGTGAAAATGATAGATTCCAAAGCAATATTTCTGAACACCCTAAGAAAGAAAAAACTATTTTAAGACATGCCCTTTCAGGTGTTTACTGTTTTTAAGCAAGAAAATGCGATTTCGTAAAAATATGTCCGTTTTAACAAAATGGCGGGAAAATTAACAATTTCGTTTTTTATACGTTTTTAAAAAGGGGATCATAAGCAACATTGCCCTGAACCGAGAATTTGAAAAGACCCATTTTTACCCGAAATATTAGCATTTTAGTTGAGTTAGAAAGCCATTGTAATGGAATGTCAACCGACTGAGCTGCCGGGGCCCTACACCACATATTAGAGTTATCGAACGTTGATTGTTGGTGGACGCCGGGAAAATGGCGTCTTGTGAAGATTTGCGGAATGCTGTCGAGTACGTTCGCCATGATCGCAAGAGTAAAAGGGTAAGTATTTTGACGCATATCAACATGAATGAACCTGCCACACGTCTGTTTACTTAATGTGTAAAGCACGTAGGGTCATCTCAATGCGTCCCCACGCTGCATCAGTGCATGCCCACTAAAAACCTGGATCAAAAGAACATTAGAGGCATGTGACATGTCATTCGCCATACTGGTCCCAGTTTCGAGTATCTCCCTGACCCATCGAGGACCCTGGAGATACTCATGCACTGACGAAGGAGGGGAGTGAATCTTTGTGTTACAGAATGGTCATTAGCCCCATCGATGAACCATGTTTACAGGCCATAATATTGGGAGACACTGGCAGTGGTTACGTAGAGGGTGGCCTCAACTTTTCGAAACCGGCCCGCCGTTTTAAAAGACAGTATAAAAGGAATTAAAATATGGGGTCACACGGGTATTCATCCGGGGTTGCTCATAATGATATCAAAGATGGTGACCACTTGAAGTTATAACCGAAAATGATAAACTTGATCTAAATAATGTTGTTAATATCATGATCAAATCATCTTGCTTAAATTTGAATGACCTTTCTGTGCTTTTTCAACCAATCTGGGGGGTAAACGGTGCCGCTCTTCAAACATCCAAAACACTTTGATTTTATCGAAAAATCACAACCAAGTTAGAAGCAAAATAAGGAGAAAACATCAAATTATCGTACATAAACAAACCCGGTGCAAATCAGATCTATATTGCATGAGCAAAAATCAATTTACAAATGTGGGCACGGAACTGCACTATTACAGTATTAGTATTACCAAAATATACATGTTTACAAACAATAGAAACACATCAAGGCTGGCTGTGTGGTGCTGGTTTGTAACAGGGTACACAGTGTGCTATCATTGAAGAAGATAGTGTTGTTAATCAACATCAGGGGCCAGATAATGCCAATATTGGGTAAAAGAGTAATTGATTGATTTATGAAGCCCTCCAGAGAGACAGTCCTGACTCTTTACAATGTATTCAACATAAGTTATGGATCGAGAGACATGCCTCCACTTTGCGTAAAATGTCTTGCAATACCCATGCGTACTTGCTAAGTTGCTTACACCAGATGGACAAAAGAGGATTTGTAAAGTGCATATGAATTATGATTGCATGTGATATGCAGCTTTTGTGCATGTTTGCTTACGCCCTGCGAATCACATAGGATTTTCTCAGGGTGTCAGCACGCTGCCTTCTAAAAAAAAAAAAAATAATAATAACATTGAAGTTATGACACATGCCCCAAAGATGAACGCCAATAGGTAAAAAGAACCCGTAAGACAAATTTTAATTAGGTTATACTGCCTCAAGGGAAAATGCTGATAAAAAGTTTAAAAAAAAACTAAAATAGTGTGATTGTTGATTGCTCTTGGGTTTTGTCCTTGTATGTATTGGTGTATTTTGTTAGTTGTCTACTTTATTGTTGTTGTTTTTCTTCCATGAACAGCTGAACCAGCCTGCAGATTTAAAGAAAAAAGAACTCCAGATGTCATCTTTTTCAAATGAAGAACTTCAAAGCATGGTCAGGTCCATGGGAACGTCCCTCAAAGGAATCCATGCAGGGACTGTACCGTGTGAAAGGCATGATCTATACTACAAGAGTGACATAACAAGACGTAAGTTTTGCAGTTGGAAAATCTCTTTTTTATATAATAGTATTAATACAGATGACATTCACGCATCCACGGTTAAAAGGTGAACTTGTAAATGAAGCATTTCAATGTGTTCTGGCACTGATCAGCCACAACATTCTATTTTGTGCATGTGAGGGATGGAATTTAGTTTGCTGTGTTACTCGCTGTGGCAAGAGTAAATCATATTTCACATTGTCACCACCATTCACATGCATATATATATATATATATATAAAAGGAGACAGTATCAACAATCACCACTTTTATTTATAAAATAGTATTCAGAACAGAACTAGCTTGCCTGTGAACTCAACACATCTAGCAACATCTTACAGATATGGACATAAGAAATTCAGAAAGTCAGATGCAGAGACAAACGTCTTAAAACCGTGAAACTTGCCATACACCATGCGTGTAAAAAAAATTACCATTATGACGGCATGCCCTATGCAGACATTTTTTAACCTATTTTCCCTTTTTATTTGCATATTTAAGAGGTATTTGCTTTTATTTGTGTCATTCCCTGTGATGATCCTATGTGATTTACGGGGTGTTAAGCAATGGTGAACATTGTGTCATTGCACTATTGTCTGTGGCCAGTTGGCTGTGAATGTGGCATGAGACTGATTTGAGTCTTTGCTGTCTTGCATGGAATCACATTTGAAGACCTCAGGGACGGAAGCAAACTGGTCTAACTTGACTTTTTCTTGTTTTGAGAAAATGACGGTCAAACTCAAAGTTTATTGATTGTACATGTCAAAAAGCAAATTATTTTTCTTGTTTGTCAGTGTCACCCATTCTGATATTTGTTCACTTAGATCCTTTTTCCAGTCAGTAAATCTGATTTCGGGTTTTGTTGTAAATGTAAATATATATGAAATTTAAGTTGAGGAGTTTAGTTACAGGTCCCAAGACCGATCCCACTTTATTTTGAGTCCACTGGCCTAGTCCACCTTTCTTGTCATGATAGATTCGCTATCAAGGGCCAAGGCCACTTCTCAAAAGGGATGCTACAACACTGACAAGTTTTCATCGAAGGGGAGATTCGACTTGGTTCGAAGGAATAAGTACTGAATTTGATGTTTTTATGTGGTCAAGTTATACCTCGTAAGGTTTAGGGGTGACTGACACAATTTTTGTGGGAAAAACTGTGGTTGATCAGTGTAGTTAGCGCTGAGCATAACTCCAGGTCTTCGTTCCGAAAACAATGGCTAGATAGGCGGAATCTGGGTCATCCTGCAAGTGTGGAAATATCATGGTGTACAGTCATTCGTTTGTGCGAAGACTTAGCCAGTTCGCTGAGAGGGATGGTCTAGTGAATAATCACTTTGGATTTCAGCAATGCATGTGCAATGTGTCCAGGAAGGGGGTCGGAGGCTGGAAGATAACAAATCTTTTTGAGGCTGCCGACTCAGTCACTCGACTGAGTTGTTGATTTTGTTGAGGGCGGTCGGTCATAGACTCGGAGCATGTGTGTGTGCTATGGGGCCACAGCCGGGTGTGTGCTGATGACATGAGACCAGGTATTAGCGATAAGAAATTTCAGGGCGGTTGGTCATAGACTCAGACTCAGAGCATGTGTGTGTGCTATGGAGTCACAGCCGGGTGTGTGTGCTGATGACATGAGACCAGGTATTAGCGATAAGAAATTTCAAGGCGGTTGGTCATAGACTCAGAGCATGTGTGTGTGCTATGGGGCCACAGCCGGGTGTGTGCTGATGACATGAGACCAGGCAGGGCTGGACTAGGCGAAGAGGAGGGGGGGGGGGTTGCCTGTGGTGGCCCAGGCGGATCAGTTCATTTTATGACTGTTTTTTTCCAAAAGTATATTGTGAAGATATGGGTGTGAAGGCGCGAAGCGATGAGCCGACGGCGCGAAGCGCCTAGCGTGCTAGGGGGGTCCGGGGGCATGCCCCCCCGTAAAATTTTGAAAAAAAGGATGCAAAATGGTGCAATCTGGTGCATTCTGAGGATGATCATTACCAGTTTCAGGCAGCAGATTTTGTCACTGATTAATACCCCAAAAATTGAAACTCAATGTAAAATAAAGAAATGCATACCTCATTCAATATTTTTATTTTTTGGCTGGGGGGGGGGGGGCGGAAACCCTAGAACCACCCCCCCCCTCCCTCGTTGTGGGGGTCAGGGGGCAAAGCCCCCTGAAGCTGACGGGTAGGTCATATTCTGAGATAGGAAAATGGTCGCTCCTTGCATGAAACGGCATAAAATAAGCAATAATAAAAAAAAAAAATTAAGTAAGTAAGGTACATGTTTAGGCTAGGGGGGGGGTTGCGCAACCCCCATAACCCCCCCGGTAGTCCGGCCCTGCCAGGTATTAGCGATAAGAAATTTCAGGGCGGTTGGTCATAGACTCAGAGCATGTGGGTGTGCTATGGAGTCACAGCCGGTGTATGTGCTGATGACAGAAGACCAAGTAGCAGCTGTAAGAACATTCAGGGCGGTCAGTCATGGATGATAGACTAAGACCATGTGTGGTTGCTTATGACTAGTAGAGTTAATGGAGACAAATCTACCAGTTCTTCTTCTTCTGCGTTCGATGTTGGAATCTACCAGTAAATTACATCTGACAATGACTATTACACTGAGAAAGCAGTTGGCGGCGGTGCAAGATTTTTGGATTTGGTGAACATTTTTAATTCTGTGTTGGTTTTTTACGATGTTACAAGCATTGGTTTTTGGTCATTCCATTTGCAGACGTTTGCGGGAATGCATTGAGTCGGGATGCGATCCTCGCATGCGTCCTGATTTCAAACTTGATAGCCAAATGTACGTTAACATTGTTGGCAGGGGAGGCTTATGCCTCCAGCAATTGGTTGGGAAAAAACGGCGCCGGATCCAACTACTTACGACAGATGTTTCGCATTAGACCTGACATTGTGATCTTACAACTTGGGGGAAATGATTTCAGGTTTTCAGAACCTATGGATGCTGAGGAGTTTGCCTTGTGGCTCCGGATCCAACTACTTACGACAGATGTTTCGCACTAGACCTGACGTTGTGATCTTACAACTTGGGGGGGAATGATTGCAGGTTTTCAAAAACTATGGATGCTGAGGAGTTGCCTTGACGATGCTGGCATTCGCAAGTTGTGGTTGGTGGCAGTCTGCCTCTCTTCATGCCAACCGCCGATTACAGAGGATTGCTGGGCTTATCGGCCACAATAGAGCAACGCTATCACGCCTGGGCTCAAGATATTAACGCCAGGCTGGCAGAACACAGTGCTGACTTGCATTACGTTACGGTTTGGTGCCATTACAAAATTTCAATTTCAGGAGGAGAAAAGAGGCTTGTTTGCGGCCGACGGCGTACATTTGTCTCAACACGGCAGTTACCTAAGGTATAAATCGCTACGGGGCTGCGACTTCTGGGGTGGGACTTGCGCGTGACGCCTATTTTTAGCCAGGGCCACGCTACACCTGATATTTTGTGTTGCGTTGCAGGGGGGGATGGACGGTTAGTGGCGTCTGAAGCCAGCGGTCAACGGGTGCCTGTGGTCGAGCATTACGTTACGGTTTGGTGCTATGACAAAGTTTCAATTTCAGGAGGAGAAAAGAGGTTTGTTTGCGGCCGACGGCGTACATTTGTCTCAACAGGGCAGTTACCTAATGTATAAATCGCTACGGGGCGCTCTGATCGCGGCCAGCAAACGCTGGGGGGAAGCGGGCTATCGGCGCTGCTAAGTAAAGCTTTCTGTGCAGGCAGCCTTGCGTGCAGCGAGCAAGAGCACTGTATACATGCACGAGACGCGCGGACAGCGTGACCTGTTGGAGGCAGACAGTCTCCAGCGCGGAATTGTTAGGTCATACTTGTCATTGTCCTGAGAAGACTCTGTGCAGTTGGTTGGGCTTTGATAAATGTGTTCAGTTAAGTAACTGAAAGATTTAAGGCTTCTCTCACCGCCGGCATTTAAAAAAAAATGTGTAACGAGTTCAGCTTTCAAATTAATATGGAGTATGAACTGTAACCTAACTAAGAAACACTTAAAAGGATTTACTCAAATACGCCCCGTAACTATGGTAAACAGTCAGTCGAAGATGAAGATGACGATTGACGACCGCAGTCTCAAATGCACAATTCACCCTTCTTTGTTGTTACTATATAACGCTAACCGTCAAACACTTAGATCTGCCTATTTTTTGTTTTCCTTTTGCAATTGCATACAGATGTTATTTGACCCCCTGAGTCTGATGTTATATTTTTTTGGACGATATGAGACAGTTTTGTGGTGGGTATTGGGCTTTAAGGATAAGGGTATCCTTAAATTAAAACTGAACATTAGCCTTCTTGAGGTTTTTACTGCCATTAAAAAAATATTAAAAAATTTGTTTGCAGGCTCTCTGGACGCTACCATGATGGCCCATGTTTTAAGTGAAGAGCAAAATGACAGTGTCATGGATCAACTTCTTGCCCTGTTTCCTGTGGTTGGAATGCAGGTGATTAAATTGCTTTGTTAAAATATGATGACATTTTTTTTTCATGGCTGTCGTGTGTCATTGACTCTCTGAAATCAGTTATAACCCCTAATAATTCCTGTGCATGCGTCACCTCTGACGCACTCTTTTCTGATGTCAAGACATTTAAAAGTGGCAGAAGAATCAATCTGTTCCATTTGGCTACTCAGAAGAAAAAAGAAGACTGTGTGCTTGACTACATGTCCCTTTTTTCACATTTAGACGTTGTATCTTTGGAAGGATTGTTTTCTGGTTAAGAAGCAAGACTTGTTTTTCTTGTGTTTTTTGGTACAGTTTTTGAAGGAGTTGGGTATGCAAGCACCACACCTCAAATGGAAATAACTTGCATCTAGATCTAAGCTTACTTTCGATTTCGAAGTGGGCATACCCCTTCTTTCAAAACATTGCTTAGCATAGAGCTTCTTGGCGGTCGCATATCCCAGATAGTGATAATGCCTTCATGAGGTACGTAAGTCTCTTTACAGGAAGACAATGAACTAAATTATTGTACAGAATGTCTTTACATGAGTCGGTGCACTATTACAATTTACTGTATTAATGGTTGAACCCTTTGACAATTTATTCATGATCATGTTTTGTGTGCAACAAAACAAACATGTTTGTGTGCCTGTTTAAAAGAAAGAAAGAGGTTCAGTTTTTTGTTTTTTTATCAACAAGAAAATTTTGGTGTTGGTGGTCAAAACTAGGGTCAGTCAGGAAACCGAAGACAACAATTTATTTTTATTTTTTATTCTGGCCTTAACAAGAGTTCAATTTGACTCTTTTCTTTTTCAGGATATGGATTACATTTTGCGGGTTTTATTTCCAGTAACACTGAAACAAATTAAGAATCAAGTAAGTATTGATTGTATTAAATTTATTACACTCAATGTTTGTCCTTGCTATGTTACTCTGTCTTGTTTAAATGATGTTGAAAATGGGCATCAGAGCCTATAGATTGTGTTCTTTGTTTAGGGAAATAACATTTTGGTATTAGTATCAACAGTCACATGTATGGTCAAGGCTTGACATTTTTTGTTTTTTCCGTCTTTCTGACGGAAAGAAACTTAATAATTTATGTTTGGAGGGGAAGGGAGGTATGTCACTATATGTGTGTGTCTGTCTGTATTATTTCTTTCCAAGGCCTATTTCTCAGCTCCCTGACCACCCACGCACATGTAACTGTAAGTTATTGCATGAGAACCAGTTTACCATTCTCCTGGGGACATGACCACGAAAGGAACCCCCAAGTCACTCAAACTACTTTAAAATGTGAAAAAACATTGACACTGTGGCGAAATCCTCTCACGCCAAGTCTCATGATCACAAGACTTCAGTATAGGCTGAGTCTATGACGCACAAAAGAAAATGATGCGAATCCATACGTCATCAAAAGACGCCATCTTTTTTATAAAAATGAAAATCTCAGGTCAAGTCTACATTTTAGATAAAAGGTAAAGACATTTAGACGTTGATTCATGAAGCTTGTATTATGTGTTTGGCTTCAGATTGACTTCCCTAAACAAGACGATTATGAAGAGGATTCCGACTACAAGGGTAAGTGAACATACTTTGTAACTTTAATTAAATCTTATCCAGGGATCGTACTAGACTTTCTTAAATTGTGTGATCTGTGTGCAGAACCTCATCAAAAATGCATCACCACCTGTTATTATGTGTAACCTTCCTCCAGGGCTTTTGAAATGGCTGAAAGAGTTTTGCAATATTTCAAGATGTTGATGAATACAAAGAACAAAAACGTCTTCTAAAATGCGTGAGGCCACTGGGAAATGCATTATCATTGCAATTTTTGCAACATGTATGGAATCCCCTTCAGGAAAAGAAAACCAACTGACTATATTTTCAATGGGTACTGACTATTTACACAGGAGTACAAACTCTCTACAGATACCACAGACTGATACTGGCCTACTTCCATCTTTTAAATCCAGTGATGTGTGTAATGGTTTTCACTGACTGGGAGACCATTGAATGATTGATGTGGCATGCCATCTTGTATTTTAATTAATATTAATAATATTGTTGAACTGTCTGTCATTCTTTGGCAAACACTTAAAGATAGATAAGTTTGTTTATTTTTAGCTAGTTAAAATCTCTCCAAAGCCATCAACCAGGCTTTCTGGGCAGGCACAGGCATGCTAAAATTAAGACAAACTGAGACTTTCATCCAGAATGGCGCCTGTTCAAGGAAGTTTTCATTTGTTATACATTTTATTTTACACTTTTCCTGTGAGAAAAGTTCAAGAAGACCCTAGTCCCACTTACGATTTTTCCGCAGCACATTTGTCCTTGAATCTCAACGAGTGCGACTGATTCTAATTTTGCGCGCTTTTTCGCTGCCAAGCGTGCGCTAACCTCAAAGAAAGAAAGAAAGCCGCTCAACGCGTCACAGTTTTCTGCTTAGTGGCAAGTACTGTGAACAGTGACTTGAGATGCGCTTTGAAATTAAATGATAAAATATTAATTTCTCCTCAGTGCAGGCATAATTGTGGCTGTAATTTACAGATTGACTTAATTACACCATGACTGTGTCACCCCTGAAAGCCTGGGTGATTCTGCGAGAGAGACTTAAACGAACTAATCCATCTTTAACCATACTTCACATGTGCTAACTTCTCCATCTAAGCCTGCCAATTTGCCAAATGTTATATGCAAGGTGGATCGAGGCCCTACTCAAAGGCGAGTAGGTGCTAGCTTAGACGAAATTGAAACTTTTGTTTTAGATCTTAATCTCATGGTTCAATTTGGTCTTAGCTAGCACCTACTTTCATTTTAGTAGGGCCTCGATAAGTGCGATATATATGGTAAGTGTTTTTATTGAAAGAAAATTAACCAAAAAATGTTACAATATATATGGAACATTCAGTCAGATTTTGCTCATACGCATTTCTTGTTTACAGTTTCACAAAGTGACATGGATTGCTCAGAGTCAGAAGGAGACAGTGATCAGTGCCAGGGAGGACTTCAAACAAAAGGTATTAAACATTGTGTATAGTATCTGTAAGCTGAGTGTAACTGAGATCATTTCAGAAACAGCTGTAAGCTGAGTGTAACTGAGATCATTTCAGAAACAGCTGTAAGCTGAGTGTAACTGAGATCATTTCAGAAACATGATTGATGATTTGAAATATATATATAATTTTTATCAAGTTGTTTTTACATGATGTTGAAGAACTTGAAAGTTGTTTAAAGACAATCTGCAATTGATGAACAACTGAGCTAAGGACCAAGAAGATGACTTCAAAGTACCCATATAGGCCTCGGAACCGGGGGGAGCAGGATGGGCAGCTGCCCCCCCCCCCCCCCTTATGTATCTGTGGGGGGCAAACATGCCCCCCCAACACCACCACCACTAATTTTTGGGTCCTAAATAAAATTCCCTTCCTCACATTTTATTCTGAGAGAGTTCACAAGAGTAAAAAAATTAGTGCCACACTGTCAGAAATGCTTCGGCTTCTTCTTCTTCTTCTTCTTCTTGGCGTTCGCAGAGGTTACACAATCAGTCCAGCACTGGTGATAAATGTTGTCGTTTTCTCCAACTCCTGTCGACTGCCGTATAGTTTGGTCTGCAAGGGAGTTGGTGACGGCCACACTTCTTTTCGTTCCTCATCTAGTAAGGGACATCGCTGTAAGATGTGTTCCGCTGATGCTTCGGCTTCAGGGGGCTATGCCCCCTGACTTCCAGTTGTTACATAGGCTAGCAGCTGTGTTAAGATCTAGATTAAAATCACGACATGTTGTGTCCACTGGGCATTGCGTTTCGTTCGTGTCAGTCAGAAATCATTTTGGTTTTAAGGCTATGGTGGGAGACACTGCACCAGCGTAGATATGCTGTGAAAACAAAAGAAGGAAAAAAACTCAAGAAACTGCTACACTGAGCTTGACACGTTTTGCGCTATAACCATAGAACCAGGTGGCTTCTTGTTAGGAGGGAGATTGAAGGGTAAGGATTTTGTTGCAATTGATGAATCTATATATATATACGACTAGTGTCTGTGTGTCTGTGTGTCTGTGTGTCTGTGTGTCTGTGTGTCTGTGCGCGATGCGCGGCCAAGGTTCTCGATGGATCTGTTTCAAATTTGGTGATCATATTCAGGTACACCCTGGACACAACCTGGTCGATGAGATATTTCAACACGTGTTCTCAGCGCGCAGCGCGGAACCGATTTTGGTTCCACCTCAGCTATTTTGGTTCCACCTCAGCTTACCCGGGCCCCCATACCGACACACCATAGCCGCTACACCACATCACAACGCCAAAGTTCTCGGTGGTTCTTTTTCAAATTTGGACACCGTATTCAGCTACACCCCGGACACAATATCATCGATGAGATATTTCAACACGTGCTATCAGCGCGCAGCGCTAAACTCATGTTCGTTTTTGTGTTTATTTCACCATTATAAGTAACTCTTCCTTATCTTCTCCAGTGTTTGGCGTTTATCTCCCTTCCTTCGTGTGGCTTTCCCGTTCAGTTGTAAGTTACTATTTATTTTTAGAATGTCACTGCGCTGTCCAGAACGCTTCCCTTGCACCCGTAAGTTGTTCTTACTGTCAAAGTGAAAAGGTCGAATCAATTTATAGCCACGCGAAAAATACACTCTCACCTATCTCTATATATTTATAGATACAGATATGCATATATATATACGGCTTCTCTGTGTGTGTGTGTGTTTGTGTGTGTGTGTAGGCAAAAACCTATGTATTATAGAGTTCTGTTTGTGATGGGGTCTAGCGGCTTTTGTCTGTCTGCATGTTCTGGCATGTGAGAAGCCACAGCAGATAATATAGGGCTAAGAAATAAGCTCTAAAATTCTCAATCCCGTTTGACAGGACTTCGCCTTTCAAAGGTGATTGTGGTGAACCGCCACGCTGTCTGTCTCTGTCGCGCCGTTCACCCCAAATTCCCGTTTCTGAGAGTGACTATTTTTAGAATGTCACTGCGCTGTCCAGAACGCTTCCCTTGCACCCGTAAGTTGTTCTTACTGTCAAAGTGAAAAGGTCGAATCAATTTATAGCCACGCGAAAAATACACTCTCACCTATCTCTATATATTTATAGATACAGATATGCATATATATATACGGCTTCTCTGTGTGTGTGTGTGTTTGTGTGTGTGTGTAGGCAAAAACCTATGTATTATAGAGTTCTGTTTGTGATGGGGTCTAGCGGCTTTTGTCTGTCTGTATGTTCTGGCATTTGAGAAGCCACAGCAGATAATATAGGGCTAAGAAATAAGCTCTAAAATTCTCAATCCCGTTTGACAGGACTTCGCCTGCAGAGGTGATTGTGATGAACCGCCACGCTGTCTGTCTCTGTCTCGCGATTCACCCCGGCGAAGCCGGGTATTCCTCTAGTACAATATATATGGAACATTCAGTCAGATTTTGCTCATACGCATTTCTTGTTTACAGTTTCACAGAGGGACATGGATTGCTCAGAGTCAGAAGGAGACAGTGATCAGTGCCAGGGAGGACTTCAAACAAAAGGTATTAAACATTGTGTATAGTATCTGTAAGCTGAGTGTAACTGAGATCATTTCAGAAACAGCTGTAAGCTGAGTGTAACTGAGATCATTTCAGAAACAGCTGTAAGCTGAGTGTAACTGAGATCATTTCAGAAACATGATTGATGATTTGAAATATATATATAATTTTTATCAAGTTGTTTTTACATGATGTTGAAGAACTTGAAAGTTGTTTAAAGACAATCTGCAATTGATGAACAACTGAGCTAAGGACCAAGAAGATGACTTCAAAGTACCCATATAGGCCTCGGAACCGGGGGGAGCAGGATGGGCAGCTGCCCCCCCCCCCTTATGTATCTGTGGGGGGCAAACATGCCCCCCCAACACCACCACCACTAATTTTTGGGTCCTAAATAAAATTCCCTTCCTCACATTTTATTCTGAGAGAGTTCACAAGAGTAAAAAAATTAGTGCCACACTGTCAGAAATGCTTCGGCTTCAGGGGGCTATGCCCCCTGACTTCCAGTTGTTACATAGGCTAGCAGCTGTGTTAAGATCTAGATTAAAATCACGACATGTTGTGTCCACTGGGCATTGCGTTTCGTTCGTGTCAGTCAGAAATCATTTTGGTTTTAAGGCTATGGTGGGAGACACTGCACCAGCGTAGATATGCTGTGAAAACAAAAGAAGGAAAAAAACTCAAGAAACTGCTACACTGAGCTTGACACGTTTTGCGCTATAACCATAGAACCAGGTGGCTTCTTGTTAGGAGGGAGATTGAAGGGTAAGGATTTTGTTGCAATTGATGAATACAATATATATGGAACATTCAGTCAGATTTTGCTCATACGCATTTCTTGTTTACAGTTTCACAGAGGGACATGGATTGCTCAGAGTCAGAAGGAGACAGTGATCAGTGCCAGGGAGGACTTCAAACAAAAGGTATTAAACATTGTGTATAGTATCTGTAAGCTGAGTGTAACTGAGATCATTTCAGAAACAGCTGTAAGCTGAGTGTAACTGAGATCATTTCAGAAACAGCTGTAAGCTGAGTGTAACTGAGATCATTTCAGAAACATGATTGATGATTTGAAATATATATATAATTTTTATCAAGTTGTTTTTACATGATGTTGAAGAACTTGAAAGTTGTTTAAAGACAATCTGCAATTGATGAACAACTGAGCTAAGGACCAAGAAGATGACTTCAAAGTACCCATATAGGCCTCGGAACCGGGGGGAGCAGGATGGGCAGCTGCCCCCCCCCCTTATGTATCTGTGGGGGGCAAACATGCCCCCCCAACACCACCACCACTAATTTTTGGGTCCTAAATAAAATTCCCTTCCTCACATTTTATTCTGAGAGAGTTCACAAGAGTAAAAAAATTAGTGCCACACTGTCAGAAATGCTTCGGCTTCAGGGGGCTATGCCCCCTGACTTCCAGTTGTTACATAGGCTAGCAGCTGTGTTAAGATCTAGATTAAAATCACGACATGTTGTGTCCACTGGGCATTGCGTTTCGTTCGTGTCAGTCAGAAATCATTTTGGTTTTAAGGCTATGGTGGGAGACACTGCACCAGCGTAGATATGCTGTGAAAACAAAAGAAGGAAAAAAACTCAAGAAACTGCTACACTGAGCTTGACACGTTTTGCGCTATAACCATAGAACCAGGTGGCTTCTTGTTAGGAGGGAGATTGAAGGGTAAGGATTTTGTTGCAATTGATGAATACAATATATATGGAACATTCAGTCAGATTTTGCTCATACGCATTTCTTGTTTACAGTTTCACAGAGGGACATGGATTGCTCAGAGTCAGAAGGAGACGGTGATCAGTGCCAGGGAGGACTTCAAACAAAAGGTATTAAACATTGTGTATAGTATCTGTAAGCTGAGTGTAACTGAGATCATTTCAGAAACAGCTGTAAGCTGAGTGTAACTGAGATCATTTCAGAAACAGCTGTAAGCTGAGTGTAACTGAGATCATTTCAGAAACATGATTGATGATTTGAAATATATATATAATTTTTATCAAGTTGTTTTTACATGATGTTGAAGAACTTGAAAGTTGTTTAAAGACAATCTGCAATTGATGAACAACTGAGCTAAGGACCAAGAAGATGACTTCAAAGTACCCATATAGGCCTCGGAACCGGGGGGAGCAGGATGGGCAGCTGCCCCCCCCCCCCCCCCCTTATGTATCTGTGGGGGGCAAACATGCCCCCCCAACACCACCACCACTAATTTTTGGGTCCTAAATAAAATTCCCTTCCTCACATTTTATTCTGAGAGAGTTCACAAGAGTAAAAAAATTAGTGCCACACTGTCAGAAATGCTTCGGCTTCAGGGGGCTATGCCCCCTGACTTCCAGTTGTTACATAGGCTAGCAGCTGTGTTAAGATCTAGATTAAAATCACGACATGTTGTGTCCACTGGGCATTGCGTTTCGTTCGTGTCAGTCAGAAATCATTTTGGTTTTAAGGCTATGGTGGGAGACACTGCACCAGCGTAGATATGCTGTGAAAACAAAAGAAGGAAAAAACTCAAGAAACTGCTACACTGAGCTTGACACGTTTTGCGCTATAACCATAGAACCAGGTGGCTTCTTGTTAGGAGGGAGATTGAAGGGTAAGGATTTTGTTGCAATTGATGAAATTTACCTGCGGTGACGTGCTTCTGACCCCCTGAATAGCCCCTTTTTAATGAAACTCTCACTTGTCAGCCTTTGAGCACATCTTTAGTAGCACAGGTGTGTGTGTGTGTGTGCGTATTCTAGGTATTCAGTGGGAACCAAATAATGTGCCACTCTCCTCCCCCCCCCTCAACTCCCCCCCCCCAAAAAAAAACCAAAAAAAACCACACACACAAAAAACAGAACAACAACAACAAAACATCAAAACTTGTCCTTCCACCCGTGAAACGTCAATTCAGCCAACAAGCTGGGTACCTCATAGATGACAGGAAGACAGAACCACACACTCTAGAGTACCTTCCCAGGCCCTCCAACCACTGGAATGCCCCTTGAAATGTTTAAACATGAAGTTAACTCCTAAATGCAAGGAAAGCACATTCTTAAATACATGGGAGTTTACATTTTGGCTGTGTAACCTCTTCAGAAATCATAGTTTTTTTGTTATTGATTTTTCTGCTCTGAATATTTCACGCTGAATTCTCGCTGCCCTGAAAGTTTTTTTAGGGGTGATTAATTGTCTTTCGCTGAATTGCCATGTAACCCCTTCCACAGTCTTTGGTGAGTACCAGATGATTAATGCCGTCTTTGTTAAAATAAATCCACAGGTTATGACAACATGTTACATCAAGACACACAAGTTTGAAAGAACTGCTTTCCTCCTTATTGACTCGTTGTTGGCACACACACACAACAAAACCTTTGCATGATATATGAGGCCAAGAAAAATTGTAAGCATCTGGGCAGAGAGTGAAGGATTGTGAGAGAACTGAAGCTAGTGCAGGTACCGAAAGTTCATTGACCGGGTCAAATATATGTGATTGGGATTTTACAGCAACAACTGGCAATGGAAGGAGATGGGGTTTTGGGCTTGACTGGTGAGGTCAGTCAGACAACCATTAGCATTAAATACCCTTTGTCCTTTTGCCAGCAAAGAGGACACAAAACGTCAACTCGCCTCATGCTTTGGTTTCTTTAATCTGCTTATGATTGGACTCAATGAATATGACAGCTAATGAGCTATGCCTATGACTTTATGAACTGGAATGTATCGTCTTTCTTTTTTATTTTTTTATTTTTTTTTATTTTTTTATTTTTTTTATATAATTCTTTCAGCTTACAACCTTTTCGACAAGAGAAAAAAAAGCAAAAGGAAAAAAGAAAAGAAAATGAAAAAGAACGAAACGCGACAGGACAACGATAACATATGTATCGTTAGTCGTATAGCATGGTATGCCATGTTATTGTTGATTGTTCGATTGTTTGTCAACAGAGTTTTTTCTCGATATATATTTCACGAAGGCACAGTTGGGGAAAGTTCAACAAAGCGAATAGTGTAGATCTGGGTCAACGAAGAAGAGTGTTCCTGGTGGAACGTGAAGTCCGTGTCCGTCAGGCGTGTTATGTAGGCGTGGTCGGCTCACCATCACTGTGTGCCACTGCAGTCTAGCATGACGTGGCAACACGCCTCAATGTGTTGTTTCATTCTTTCTATCTGATCGGCGTACCTAAGCAGGTCAACATCGCACCATCGTCTGAGACAGCTAAGGATAATGCTGTATTGTAGATCAGTGTCTTCAGTTTCTTCAGTAAAATAAAACCAGTTGTCCACAACACCTTCTCTCAGTCCATACTGAAACACCATCCGGTCAGTCAATGCATACAGACAGTGGTGTCCATAGCGATGATCAAGGACAACTTTTCTCACAACAGGTGTCACGGCACACTCTAAGACTGCCTCTCTTTCCTTAGGCTTGAGTGAAGACAAATAATGGGTTACAGTATCGCGCCGATCTTCCCAATACTGAAGGAACTCGTTCTCTGAATTCGTGTCGCTGGTGTCACACAACGTTTTATCTGTGTCAGGGTCTTGATCCATTGCAGAATCAGGCGGTTCCTGCGTGTAATTGTCGGTGTTGTTGTAATCAGGGCGCTGTGCCGTCTGACTGGGTGGGGTCTCAAACACATTGTCAACAACACCGGACTCAGCGTTTTGTTCCACACTTGTAATGCTGTCACTGTTTATGTTTACGTCGTGTGACTGACCTTTGACCTGATGTTGTCTTGTCGCCGCACGCTGCGTGTCTCGCCTGAGTTCGCTCGGTGACTTGTGTCGGTAGCGTGCAAAAGTGACTGGTTCGGGTTTCCCAATGGCGGATGCTGAGTCACTGTCCCATCTCAAGATGAGTGTTGTTGTTTTTCCCTTGCCGTGCACGTCCCATGAAGACAGGGAGCACTTCATGGCCAGAGTCTGCAGAACTGACTCTAAGGCAACTGGTAGTCCTGGAATGTCCATCATATAGGAACGAAGGAAGAACTTTTGGATGAAAAAAGGGAGAGCTCAAAATCTCGCTGCTCGCTGGTAGCCAGGGGCAGATCACTCGTATCGTCTTTCTATTCAACTTTTGCGTCTACTCAGTCAAAGCATGTCAGTCAGGATTGGCCAAAATATTGACCAAAACCGACATAAATTTTCTGCTTGTGCAAAGTTCTAATATGTACCGGCTCTGTTGTTTACACATTTCAAATTTAAAGATTTAAAAGTTGAACCTTTTATGTACGGCAACCACATCTTACACATCTTATTACTTACTCTACAATAGTGTTAGACATTATTATGTTGGTTGCGTTTCTCTTTTAGTTCTCAGGGTCACCTCGAATGCCCCAGTGGGCTGGTATTTTATTTGTTTTTTTTAAAATTATTTTTGGGGATTTCTGCCTCCTTGGTCCAGTCACCTGTATTTCTTTTTTGAAACACTCTTTACTCCCTACCCTGTCACAAATGACTACCATTGGACCAATGTTGCTCTCTGTTGTATGAGCCATATATTGACAAGTTTTTGATGTATTATTTTGTATTGTAGGGAATTGGGAGACAAACTTAGGTGCCATTATTGTGGAAATATTCTATGAAGGTGGTAGTATTTGGTAATTTATGCCCGATTCTATTGTTTATTTTTAAACAAATTTATAACTTTTATACCGGTTTTTAAACCTGGTTTCGAAAAGTTGAGGTCACCCTCCACGTTGCCAGTGTGTCCGAATTTTATGGCCTGTAAACATGGTTCATCTATGAGGCTAGTGACATACCTCCAATGTTATTTTTGACTTTTTAGTGTGCAGCGTGGGGACACACTGAGATGATCTTACGTGTTTTACTGGGCGTTAAGCAAACCTGAGCTAAATAAACTTTGTTACTTTTAAAGGCCCAATACCCACCACAAAACTGTCTCAAACCGGCCCCAAAATGATAAAATCAGACTCAGGAGGTCAAATAACACCTATGTGCAAAAGAAATACCAAAAATAGGCAGATCTAGGTGTTTTGACGGTTAGCGTAATATATTAAGAACAAAGAAGGGCGATTCAAGCATTTGAGATTGCGGGCAGTAACTGTCAACTTTGTCTGGCTGTTTACCTTAGTTACGGGGCGTATCTGAGTAAATTTTTTTAGGTGTGTCTTAGTTAGGGTAAAGTTCATACTCCATATTATTTTGGAGGCTGAACTCGTCAAAAAAAGTTTGAAAAGGCTGGCAGGGTCAGTCGCTTTAAGGGACAGCTTTCAATCTGGAATAGTGTTCATGGTGTTGCCTGAGTTCTTGTTCTTGCACTTTATTAATTGCACAGAAACTCGTTTGTTTTTTTTCTCCATCAAACTTGAATTTAGGACCACTTGGCCTTTTATCGAGCTGGAACATTTTTTTTAAAGTGCTATTTGCAAAACGAATAAGAGGTGGAAGAAAAGTTTTGTTTGAAAGCTTTTTTTGTTTGGAAGATTTCTCTGCTCACCAATGTTGGGTTTTCATTGGATGATAGGTGAATGTTTGAAGATTATCAGTAAACAAAAAACAGCAACTCCAATTTGCTTCACAGAGCTGTCAAAAACAGGAGGATTTGTGGAAAAACGGAGCTTTAAGAATACATGAGGATATTCTCTGTTCTGTTTGTGTCTGAATTCAGTCTAATTGGACCTATAGAGTGGGTCTAATTGGACCTATAGAGCGAGTCACGCAAGCCATCACTGCTGCCAAGGTCGAGTACTTCCACGACCGCATCGCCAACGCCTCATCATCCAGGGAGCTGTTCTCCATCATGTCCTCTCTCCTGGGCTCCTCCCCCGCTGCCCCCTTACCCACTGCTCACCCACCGCAAGATATCCCGGAGTTCTTCATGGACAAGATTGACAAGCTTCGGAGAACACTCGATCAGCAGCCCTTCGTCCCGTCCCCACCCTCCCGCTCCTTCTCAGGCTCCTCTCTCACGTGCTTTCAGCCTGTCACTCAAAACCACGTCAAGCGACTCATCACCAAGACGGCCATCAAGACCTGCGAGCTAGACCCCCTGCCAGGCTTCCTCTTCACCAAGTGTCTGGACAAGCTCCTGCCGTCTATAACAGATATCATCAACATCTCCCTGGCCACAGGCGTCGTTCCCGACTGCTTCAAGTCTGCCGTTGTCCGCCCACTCATCAAGAAGCCCGGCCTTGTCGTCAACGAGTTGAAGAACTACCGTCCTGTGTCCAACCTCAGACCTGCCCTTTCTCTCCAAGCTTCTGGAGCGTATCATCCTGGAGCAGTTGAGCGCCCACCTGTCTCGGAACTCGCTGATGCCAGTGTACCAGTCAGCGTACCGCCCTCACCACAGCACCGAGACGGCGCTCCTGCGAATCACCACGGACCTCCTGAACGCAACAGATAGCGGTCTCGTCTCTGCCCTTGTGCTGCTGGACCTTTCCGCGGCCTTCGACACGATCGACCACCAGCTACTCGTCGATCGCCTCAGTTCCACGCTCGGCATTCACGACTCCGCCCTCTCTTGGTTCCGGAACTACCTCCAGAACCGCTCTCAGACTGTCACCACTGATTCGTTCTCTTCTCAGTCTTCGGCGTCCCACAACCTGTACACCCAACCCCTCTCCCTGGTCATCGAACGCCACGGCTTGAACTACAACTCCTTTGCCGATGACACGCAGCTCCAGAACAGCGCCAAGCCGGAGGACGTTGACCATCTCCTGGGATCCATCTCCAGTTGTTTCACTGGCATCAAGAACTGGATGACTGAGAACAAGTTGAAGCTGAACAGTGAGAAGACGGAGGCCCTTCTCGTTGGAACACGACAGAAGATTGCTTCCCTCACTGTGACCGACCTCCAGCTGGATGACGCGACTGTTCCATTCTCCCCTGCTGTCAAGAGCCTTGGCGTCATTCTCGACTCCACTCTCTCCATGCAGACACACATCTCCTTCATCATCAAGACCTGCTTTTTCCACCTACGACGCATCGCCTCCATCCGTCGCTACCTCACCCACGACGCCTGTGTCAAGCTGGTTGTCTCCCTCATCTTCAGTCGTCTGGACTACTGCAACTCCCTTCTGGCTGGCCTCCCCGCCTCATCCATTCATGGCCTACAACGAGTCCAGAACGCTGCTGCCAGGCTGACGTTGAGGAAGACAAAGCGAGACCACATCACCCCCCTACTTCGCTCTTTGCACTGGCTCCCTGTCAACACCCGAATCTCCTACAAACTGTCCACTCTGGTCTACAAGTGTCTCAACGACTCTGCTCCCGAGTACCTTCAATCCTCCCTGGACCTGTACACCCAGCCCTCCGACCGTCCCCTTCGTTCTGCTGCTGACCCACTCCGCCTTCACATCCCTCGCTCGAAACTCGCATCTGCTGGTCAGCGTGCATTCCCCTCCGCGGGCCCCTCCGTCTGGAACTCCCTGCCGCTTGACGCGTTCAAGAGTAGGTTGAAGACTCAGTTCTTCCCGTAGCTGGCTGCGACTTTCATGTTCGACGTGATGTTTTGTGCCCCAAAAGACATTCTTGTGCTGTGCTCTGTGAGAGGTGTTTTCTTTGTGTTTAATATTATTTTGTTTGGACCTAGCTATTGATGTGTACATTGTTGTTAAACAGTTGTTTGTTGTATGTTTATCGGGATTTGCTAGTGTGTGATAGGGTTCGTGTTCGTCTGTAGATGTTAGTTTCTTTGTTAGTCCTGTGTTGACAACTCTTCGACAAGCGCTTAGAACTGTACCCACGGAATACGCGCTATATAAGCTTCATATTGATTGATTGATTGAGTGGAATCTTTTATGCAAACTTGTAATTATGCATGTAATGCACATGGTCGGGTACAAGCGCAATTATGACCCATTACAAAGTTAAACAAAAAGATTTAGCCTCTTGTTCTTGCTTTACCCTGGCAGTTACTCAAACCAACACAAGTCCCTCAAAGATGGGGTAAACACAGGACAAAAGAAGAAGTTGAACATCATACTAGAAATAGCCAATGAAACATTTTAAAGTGTCCTGCAAGCGGATTTTGACACATCCTCATATCAAAATTTGATATGGCCTATCTTATTACTTTTGTCACAAAGTGTTTTCCACTCAACTTTTAGACCTGTAAAACCAGCGGTTTGGCTGTAGTCAAAGAAAACATAATACGACTCATTGTCGTCAGGCTGACGTCGTAACGAGTAGTTTCGCTGCGTATTTGCAAAGTATGCAACAACAAAACACACATATTTGCAAAACTATACAACAAAGGGGTAAAACACCTTTTAGTCAGACTGTATTTAGAAAGATTCAACTACCACCCTAAAAGGCACTGAAAAGCAACAACTTTCAGCTGTAGCGGAAGTGTTGTGTGGTATTGTTTTTTCTCATTATAGCCTAGTGTCGTATTATATTTTTTCTCGTTACAGCCTAACTACTTGCTTTACAGGGCTAAAGTTTGAGTGGAAGACTTTTTGGGATATAAGGAATCAGACAGAACATGTGCAGAATCAGAACATGTCATACTTCGATACGAGAAGGTTTGTAAAACCGCTTGCTGGCCCCTTTAAGCTGTATCGTCTCCACAATTTTAATTCTTGTTGTTATTATTTTTCAGATTTGACATCATCAGCATCGTTTTCCCAAAAAAGGACGGAGCAGAAAAGGAAGAGTTCCTGTCGCAACAGACCAGTGAAAGAAGACAGCAAGAGAAAAAGAAAGAAATTTGTTTGTCCTGTTGATGGGTGCAAAGGTGCCACCCAGAACATCAAGAAACATATGAGACAAGTTCACAAAGACATCCCTGAGCAGGAATACAATCTTGGTGAGAAAAGAAAAGACATTCAAAGACAAAAGTTTATGTGGAAGTGCCAAGAAAAAGATTGTACATGGGTGGGGGATAGGCTGGATAAACATCTCCAGGGAAAAGCGCATGGCTTCACATTACATCAGGCTACAAACACTGCCAGAAAGTATCGGGCAAATCAGTTGCCAAAAGGTGTTCCGCAGAAACGTAGTGGCAAAGATCTTGTCAATTGTGACACACTTTCTCAAGAATTTTTTAACTGGTTTACCTCGATTGAAGGGGGAAATTACATTCCGGAGTATTTGTCAGCACACAAAAAAAAAGAAAGGCTTGAGCAGAACAAAAAAGTGGCAAATATGATAAAAACTGTTTTGACGGTCTCTTTAGGAGAGAAGGATTTCCAGGTGAGTGAACTAAGTGAACTGGTAAACATTGGCAAGTCTAATTCGGTCATCACAAAACTGGCCGAAACTCGAACATGGGGAACTGTTCGAAATTACTTGCATGCGCTCAGCCACTTTTTGAGGTTTGTTGAAGCCTGCTATCCATCAGCTTTGAGTCAAGCTACACTCAACATCATCAAAGCAAACTTGAAAGGATGCATCCACACGGTTGTAAAGTTGACACAAGAACAGAATCAGAAGAGGAAACTTGCAGATCGCAAAAGATTGCTTTCTTGGCCGGATCTTTGCAACTATGTTGATGCCGATCTAGCACAGACATACATGGAGAAATTCAAGAAACGACCAAAAAAGGATGTTGCAGAAAAAGTTGCCAAACATTTGCTTCTTAAAATCGCTGCTGAGAATGGTAAAAGAACAGGAGTATATGCTGACATCACTGTGAAGCATTTTGAAGAAGCAGAAGAGGAAGGGGAGGGGTTTGTGATTTTAGTGGATGAAGGGAAAACTTTCAGAGCTTCAGGAGGTGCTGGCGTCTTTTTGTCTCCAGAGGAACATCATCTCGTTGCCGAGTTTCTAGCAAAATGCAGACCCTTATTCTCCCCAGAAACAGATCAAATATTTTGTCGAAGTTCTGGAAAGCGTAGTTCTGTCAGAAATATCCAGGAGTACTTGCAGGAAGCATGGGATGAATACGGCAAGAACAGAGATGTGGATCTGGGACAAATCACTTGCACGTTGTTGAGAAAAACATTGGTAACAATGTCAAGGAAGAAAGGTTTGGACAGAAGAGAACAAGAAGAGATGGCTCTGCACATGAACCACCATCTGAACACAGCAGATCGTCATTATGACGTCAACACTGGCCAACGTATCACTGCCAAGTTTAGGCAAATCATTCGCAAGTTTGATGAACGAGCATCATCTGAATCCGAGGACTCGGCATCAGAAGTTTCATGTGATGATCAGATTATGTCAGACGAGAGCTTTGACAATGAGTACCTTCCTTTGGCATCTCTTGAAGAGAAAAGTGTCGCTGTTGGATCATTACATTCCGACCATCAAGGAACAACCGAAGTCGGTCTGAAAGCCTTGAAGTTTGGAAGAGAACTCGTTTTTTCAGGAGATGATGCTCAGAGATTGTCACTCTGTTGCGCCAGAGTCATTCAGTTTGGCAAAACAAAACAAGGCATTGTCACAAAGAAAATGATTGTAGATACTGTAAAATCAGCAGGTCCAAACTTTGTTGATTTGTTATTAAACTATTCAGAAAATCAACTCTGCACAAAAATAAGAACAGAGATCAGAAAAAAATAACTTCATTTCACTCCCCTCAGAAACGGTCAGCCATGGTCGTCTCGGTGCCATCCTCGGCCCTTCCTCTCTCTCCCTGACGACCTCTAATGCATGTTGGCCACTGTTATGGAAATAGTATTTGTCAAAATTGTTCATATTTTGGCATCAACCACTTGAACACCTGGAGGTGACTTCTCACAGTGTTTGATAGTTACATGCCATTGTGTCTTACTTGGTAGAAATTATTTCTTGCATCAATGTCATGTGAACTGTCTTTATGGAGCTGCCGGCTCTCAAGACCAAGGTGTCAGATATGATGACATGACATTTCATGGGAAAAAAACATGCATTCTCCAAGTATCTCTTGCTTGACTGGTATGTCCATGTACAGTGTACAGTTTATCACGGAAGATCTATGTGTTCAAGGATTATTACCTGTGTTGCCTGCCTTCCATTTAAACGTTTCTGATGAATGTGCTGTACACTGTTATATGATTGTTATTGTGTTTTTGTTTTGTGTGTGCATTTTTTTGCAACTTGAGCATGCTGAATTAGTGTTGAGTTACAATGTCCCTAGCATGTCCTAATTTTATTGGTTGTAAGGCCGGCTGGCAACTTTTCTTCTATGTTTTTTTCTTTGTTTTGTTTTGTTTTGTTTTTAGTTACAGTGAGGGCACATCCTGAGAAGACTTTGTTGTTGAGCTACCCTGATAATAATAATAATATCGCCTATTTAAACGTGTGACAGAACGTCATTTTAGGTCATTCTGACCTGACATGCTTGCAAAATGCATGCTTACCATGTTGTACAAACAACCAATGTAAGTTTTTCTTTTTCTTTTTTGTTAGAAGATAATGAACCGACACACATCTTGAACAAGCAATTATGTCCTTCCATCATGATCTTACGTTTACTGGGCGTTAAGCAAACGTGGACTGAACTGAACAGGACCGTCACATTTTTATCAGAAGTTTGATATAGCTTGCATATAGTGTGTGTGTGTGTGTGTATGGTTTTGTGTGTGTGTGTGTGTGTGTGATTTTCATGTTGAAGATGTGTGAGTTGAGATTCCTGCTTTCCAGGGATTGCAACAAAAGGTGAATAGAGGGTATCTTTATAGTCTTTTGGAGATGGCTTGTTCCCTGGCATTATGTGGTGTTACGCAAGAACCAAAGACAGTTTGCTATAACAGAGACAAAATGTATTTACTTACACAATGTTTCGAATGACAGGAGGGTTATTTTTTCCTCCTCAAAATAAGCATTACTTTATCTGAATTACCTCACTCGAATTTGATACAATAATCTGCATAGACATGCACACAAAGGAAGTTCAAACATTGATGAATTGCATTGGTTGTAAGAAGAAATTATCAAGGGCTGAAGCCAGAAAGCAAAAGACCTTGCGAAGTATAAAGAAAATTCCAAATTCAGGAGCATGTGGTTTTGATTTCACAATGCATGTGAGAAAATGAACATGCAATTTGCAAGCTTTAAGGCTTTAAAGAAGAAGAAAGATTACCCACCAGTGCTGTGTTCAGGTTATCAGTTCAATTGTTTTTGCTATTGTTCCCTTTTTTTTGAAAATATACTGTAATCGTTAACTTTCCCCAAACAACATGTGCTTAGAAGTTAGATAGTTGTCAACTGATTTATTATGTTAATTATATTATACAATTTAAATTTTTTTCTCAGTTAGCCACATTGTTTGAAATGTCCAGGTCAGTTGCCTTGAGCTTGAGGCCTCATTCATGTGTTGAATAATGATAATGTTTGGTTTGGTCAGTCTTAACAGGTACCAGAAATTGCTAATCTTGTGACACCAAAGAACTGTGTTTAATTTGTGTCCAACATTGAGTAATGTTTTTTTGAAGGATTACACACATACCGGTAGTCAGATTTTATTTTCAAATTTCTTCAGTCTACATATTTCATTTAAGTATTGTTACAGCAAGTAAGTAGTTTGTGTGTGAACGTATAGTTGTTCATAAATACAAAACTGTAAATTAGTGTGCCTTAGACAAGTCATTTTCATTTTTGTGGTGGGGACACATAGAAGTTCATTGAAATCTGTCATTTCTGTCCTCAGCTTATATCTACTATCTCCCCTCCCGGAGAAGCCCTGGGGGGGGGGGGGGGGGGGGGGGGGGGCATTTGTTGTTAAATGACTTTTGGATTGAAAACAGCACCTATATAGGACAACATGTACCATGACACATGTTTGAAAGAAAGTGCTTCATATTAATGTAGATATGAGTTTTAGAGATATGTTTTTTTAAATGTTTTTTGGTTACAGTTGCATCACAGTGTTGTCAAAAGCAACAAGAAACAAATTGCTGTGAACATAATGGTGTGGCAAAGATCTTACAACAATTAAATTTCAAGTTAGTCAACAAAAGGAATTGTATTTTTTTTTTTAAAGAAGATAATAAATAAAACACTGTAGGGGACGAACGCCGCAGTACCATTAAGTCATTGACAGAGCGAGTACATGAAGGTTATGGAGCAGCGTCTCTGTCTTTGACTTTGCAGTTCTGCCCACGCAGGCATTTGTCGCTGTACTTAAAATGCACACGCACAATAAACCACAGCAGGAAACAAGCATTGCATAGAAATCAGTCTACTGTTTCTAATGATAAAACATGCAGTCAACATATTAAAACAATAAAAAGATGGATTCTTTCACTTTTTTTTTTAATGATTAGCACAAATCATTCTCCAGATGGCTCAGAATATAAGAAACAAGGTGGTGGTATTTACAACAAGTGTCATTTTCCCATTTTTTTCTCCCCTCAGATAGATAATGTGTTTGTTAATGTGTTTGTTCCTTTTCTCTCTCTGCAAACCGTTTCCCCCCAGAGTTGGCCTTGGGGAACCTGCAGGGCTGTCTCTCTTTTAGTTCACAGGGGCATCTCCATATTGCTTACAGTGATGATCATGACTTCATTGATTTTTCACTGCAGACACCTGCCACAGTGCTAAAAGAAACAAGCAGCATTTGCATTATAAACAAGTTCAGTCGGTATGATGAATATCAACCACATTTATTTTTAAATTTACGATTTTTAAGCGTAACAGTAACAGTTAGTAGTAGGTAAAAACAAATTAATACAGATTTTCGTGAGGCACTATTTCTTGCAATGCCAAGTTCCCTATGTAATCACGTTTGTGACGCGGTTTTTGTCAAATAAAAGTTGCGCACAAATCGAAAGTGGGCCTTTGCTTTTTGAGCCAAGCAAAAATTCTGAACAGTTGGTTACTTCTTCAGAATATTTATTGAGTATTATACTTGATAGTCACTTCATAGTTTGTTTTTAAATTCAAAAGAAAAAATATTATAAAGGATACATTGAGGAAAGCATATCATTTGCTCTAAGACTTAATCAAAACAATGTCCAGTCATATGAGAGTGCATGTATATAAACGGTTCATTAATTTCGTTTTTCGGCTTAGGAAAACAAAACTGTTTGTGATAGCTTCTGACCTTTTCACATCAGCCCATACTAATTCTTCAAGTTTGTTTCAAGTATGAAAACTTTTTTGTTGTTGTTGTTCTTCTTTCCATTAATTGGTTTATACTAGACTGAACCTCGATATGAAGGTTTTGTTTTTGTTGTTGGATGCTTTTTTTCTTCTTTGAAACAAATGTGTGTTTAATCATGATATTGATTTTGTTTCGTTTTCATTTATAATTGTTTCAAGATTAAAGTTTATTAATATCCAAATAACGTGTGACAGTCTCGCTCTCTCTCTCGCTCTGTCTCCCTGTCTCTCTCTCTCTCACACTCCCTCTCACTGTCTGTCTGTCTGTCTCTCTCTCTCTGTCTGTCTGTCTCTCTCTCTCTCTGTCTCTCTCTCACACTCCCTCTCACTGTCTGTCTGTCTTTATGTCTGTCTGCCCCTCTCTGTCTCTCTCTCTGTCTCTCTCTCTCTGTCTCTCTCTCTCTCTCTCTCTCACTCCCCCCCCCCCCCCCCCTTCTGCTTATTACTGTACAAAAATATAATATGACGTGAACATCAACCCCGCTTTGGATAAACAAACAAAACAAAACAAAAACGTGAAAAGAGTTGGGAGGCGAGTTATGCATTAACCACACATAGTTATTTATTGACCACACATCTTTTCTATTTCTAATCTCGGTAAGGCAACCTTTCCACAAAAAAGCAACCATCCACATTTCACTTTAAGAAGCCATTCCACATCAAGCAGCCTTCCACATTAAGGCAGCCATCCATAAAAAGAGTGAGGCAGCCTTCCACAATAAGAAAGCCATCCACAAAAAGAGTGAGGCAACCATTCCACATTCATAGGACACCATCCACGTGCCTAAGCCGCCATCCACGTGTGGATTGCTGCCTAAGCGGCTCTTAGGCAACCAAATGCAGTGGAAAAAAGGTACACACACACACACACACACACACACACACACACACACGCACATACACCACGACCCTCGTTTCGATTCCCCCTCGATGTTAAAATATTTAGTCAAAACTTGACTAAATATAAAAAGGACTCTTCGTGAGCCTCGGGTTGGGTAACTTACACTACTTTTCTTGTTTTTGTACATGACGATTGTTATTAGGCCGACGCGTCTTAAAGGGCACAGCCTGTCTAGCCGCCAGGCAGAACCTCTGGACTACGTTTTGTCTATATCACCATGAGAAGCAGCGCTTTGAAGCTCGCTCAGTCACTCACTTTGACTTAATTAAGTACCATACTTGTGCGTTTTCGAGCAAATTGTGTCGTGTGCGTCTAGATTAAGGTACAGTGGATTCCCCAGATACTTCATATTAGTCAATAGTCTCCCTTTAAAGAATACATGATGCGATCTGTTGTTCGGAGTGGAAGGAAGAGGACAGTGACAATGACAATTCTTTATTTAACGAGGGTAATAGGGACATTGACGCCAAGCATCGAGTTGCTTGGACGACAGGAGAGATGAGAATGGGCCAATGGTCAATGT
>NC_090258.1:1219742-1229742 GCF_037325665.1 Littorina saxatilis | reverse complement strand
ACCAGCTCTTTCCCTCGAGTGCATCATTGTCCGAAAGTAGGTTCTAAACAATTCGTCAAAACTGTATTGCAAGATTGAAGTGATTTAGAGTGAGACATTTTCTTGGTCAGGAATTGTTATATGCAAGCATGATAACCAATGTTGAAAACTTGGCGCGTGCATGTTCACAAGCCTTCGGGTCCAAGAGTGTTTAATGAAATAATAATAATTATTGCGAAAGATGTGAGGCTGTGTAGATTTTACGTGTGTGTGAATATTCTGTGTGTGAATATTCTGTGTGTGAATATGTGTGAATATTCTGTGTGTGAATATTGAATTCTGGAGGCGGGACACAGAGGCAGAACTGAAGAGGCAAGGCAACAGCTTGGCAGAAGAGGCAAGGCAACAGCTGGGCAGAAGCGGAGAGAACAGCCCAGAACAGGGTGCGATGGAGAAATGTCGTCAATGGCCTATGCTCCGCTGGGGGCAAAGGGCCTAAGTAAGTTAGTAAGAATATTGAATTCTGTGTGTGAATATTCTGTCTGTGAATATTCTCTGTGTGAATATTCTCTGTGTAAATCTCTTTAATTGCAATGTGGATTTTTGTTTTGATAAGATCATTGAAAGATTGCCATTCGACTCACGAACATTGACTTTAAACATGGTGATTAAAAAACAAGAAAGGTAGGTTGTTTGAACGTTTGTTATTGACAAAACAATACGTTATATTCACAATAACAATAATTGTCAGTAAGTACTGGTGTCACATGACTGATGTGAACCAGTTGATTGGCTAATGGCGATGCGCTAAAACTGTTAGCGCACTCTTGGAGTGCGCTAACTTTTCCACAGAGCGTATTCTTCTGCCCTTTGCCTAAGCGAGACTGTGCTCTCATCCTCAGAATTAATTAATGACATGTAGCTTATATTCTCCACAATACCAAATGACCATAAATTCCCTGCTTCTCAATTAAAGCAGAAGTGGGTTTTTTTCTGACAGATTGCATGTGCCTGTGCCAGTGCCAGTGATCTAAAAATAGAAGCCGCTGTGTTTCATCTAATTTTCGCCGACTTGCATAGATTCTTCTCATATGCCGTGTTAGTGGCATGTAGCTTATCATCCACATTACCAAATGATGAGTTAGTATACAATTCCCAGCGGCTAACAGAAAACACAAGTGTTATTCCGATAACGTACCAGCTAGACCAGTTTGGAAGACTAGCTGACTCGATCCACTCTGTAGCAGACAACACAGAAATACGACTACATCAGTTCAGTAAATGAATGGTTTCCGAATTATTATTTCAAGGCAAGAACAATCGTAATCGAAAAGGTTCAGAACGTTCTTACCATATATATATAAGACTTATTACCAACCTGCGTCATGCGTGCAGACTCAGTGCAGACTGCAGTGGTTCGATTGCCCAGGTAGCCTAGCAGTAGCAGACGACATTTAACCCCGCTCAGCAAATTAACTTGTTGGGCAAATGTGAACGAAGAAACGATGGGGATATAATACGTGTAGGGTTCAGAGCATTCTTACCGTTCATATTTAGTACCAGACTCCCCGATGAGTGAAGATACCACACGAGAAACATGCCACATTTATTTTGAAAATGTACTTTCCGTCGACCGTGGCAAGGGGCAAAACTCTGCACAGTCAATCTGTCGAAGCTCGATGAAGGTTTCGAATCGCAAATAACTATGAGCACAGTCCTTTCTCCGAGTTTAAATGAGGTCTCTATGAAAGATCATCACTTTTTAGCTCAACGCTACACTGGAATTTACCAACAGAAATTAAAACAAGAGTTTGCGTGTGACGAAAGCACGACACACTTGAGACAGCCCACACAAAAGTAGATCCAGTGACACAAACCTGACCACACAGTTACGCCTATCCAAATGCGCGTTGCAAAATGTGCGTTTTGAATCTTCTTTTTTCTCTGGCGGTACTGACAATATCGTTATATTGAAACAATCCCAGTGCACTAAGGGATTTATAGAGCAAATCTCGAAAATAATTATTGAACTCAGCGCTATGCGCTTCGTTCAATAATGAATTTTCTCGATTTGCTCTATAAATCCCTTAGTGCACTGGGATGTCTGAATAACTTAAATAGTTTTGTCAATAACAAACGTATTATTATTATTAAATAATAGTGATAATAGTTTTGTCAATAACAAACGTTCCAACAACCTACCTTTCTTGTTTTTACATTTTGTCACGTTTTGACTAAATGTTTTAACGTAGAGGGGGGAATCGAGACGAGGGTCGTGGTGTGTGTGTGTGTGTGTGTGTGTGTGTGTGTGTGTGTGTGTGTGTGTGTGTGTGTGTGTGTGTGTGTGTGTGTGTGTGTGTGTGTGTGTGTGTGTGTGTAGAGCGATTCAGAGTAAACTACTGGACCGATCTTTATGAAATTTTTCATGAGAGTTCCTGGGTATGATATCCCCAGATGTTTTTTTCATTTTTTTTATAAATGTCTTTGATGACGTCATATCCGGCATTTTGTAAAAGTTGAGGCGGCACTGTCACACCCTCATTTTTCAATCAAATTGATTTAAATTTTGGCCAAGTAATCTTCGACAAAGGCCGGACTTTGGTATTGCATTTCAGCTTGGAGGCTTAAAAATTAATTGATGACTTTGGTCATTAAAAATCTGAAAATTGTAATTAAAACTATTTTTTATAAAACGATTCAAAATTACGTTTATCGTATTCTTCATTATTTTTTTATTCCAAAAACATATAAATATGTTATATTCAGATTAAAAACAAGCTCTGAAAATTAAAAATATAAAAATTATGATTAAAATTACATTTCCGAAATCGAGTTAAAAACAATTTCATCTTATTCCTTGTCCGTTCCTGATTCCAAAAACATATAGATATGATATGTTTGGATTAAAAACACGTTCAGAGAGTTAAAAAGAATAGAGATATAGAAAAGCGTGCTATCCTCCTCAGCGCAACCGCTACCGCGCTTTTCTGGATTGTTAATTTCACTGCCTTTGCCACGAGCGGTGGGCAGACGATGCTACGAGTGTACGGTCTTGCGGAAAAAATGCAATGCGTTCAGTTTCATTCTGTGAGTTCGACTGAGCTTGACTAAATGTTGCATTTTCGCCTACGCGACTTGTTTTATTATGAATTTTAGAACGTTGGCAGTCTCTTTTTTATTTATTTATCATATAAACATGGTGGTCAATAAAAACAAAAAGGTACCTATTTTGATTTTACTACCAAATTTAAGTTTTTCTAGATTTTTATTTAATTTCTAGGCCAAAAGTAGAAGAGACCTTGTACTGACCACAACCCCTTCGCCTCTTTCAAATTATTCCCTGCTGGTGAAAGGTCAGCCGTTTATCCTTCCTTTTCTTGTGCAGTGAAATCTTGCTAGTTCTGTACTCTTTCTGTGTGTGCGTGTGTGTGTGTGTGTGAGTGTGTGTACAGGTAAAGTTCAGATCTATACAGAATCTGCACTCCGCGCAGGGGGATTTGGGCAATGAAAATATTTATCTTTCTTCCATGTCTGCCTATCAAGTATACCGTAAATGTCTTGAATCTTTTTTCGAACTTGATGACACTGACTGTGCACTGTGAGGGACAACACAATCAGAGACACGTCCTCTCTATTTGATCTCATCCTCAAACATTCCGACAAAAAATACAGATACATTCTTCTGCCTCTCTCGTATGAATTACATGGACATGGACATGGACCGAAAACCCAAACGAAGAACCAAGTCGCAGCAATGTTATTCACATAAGCCTGCGGTGTGTGATTTTCATTCGTACAGAGGAACTCCTCGTATAAGATCTAAAACAATCAAAGACAAGTCGCGTAAGGCGAAAATACAACATTTAGTCAAGTAGCTGTCGAACTCACAGAATGAAACTGAACGCAATGCAACGCAGCAAGACCGTATACTCGTAGCATCGTCAGTCCACCGCGCACGGCAAAGGCAGTGAAATTGACAGGAAGAGCGGGGTAGTACTTGCGCTGAGAAGGATAGCACGCTTTTCTGTACCTCTCTTTGTTTTAACTTTCTGAGCGTGTTTTTAATTCAAACATATCATATCTATATGTTTTTGGAATCAGGAACCGACAAGGAATAAGATGAAAGTGTTTTTAAATTGATTTCAAAAATTTAATTTTGATAATAATTTTATATACTTAATTTTCAGAGCTTGTTTTTAATCCAAATATAACATATTTATATGTTTTTGGAATCAGCAAATGATGGAGAATAAGATGAACGTAAATTTGGATCGTTTTAGAAAAAAATATTTTTTTTTACAATTTTCAGATTTTTAATGACCAAAGTCATTAATTAATTTTTAAGCCACCAAGCTGAAATGCAATACCGAAGTTCGGGCTTTGTCGAAGACTACTTGATCAAAATTTCAACCAATTTGGTTGAAAAATGAGAGCGTGACAGTGCCGCCTCAACTTTCACGAAAAGCCGGATATGACGTCATCAAAGACATTTATCAAAAAAACGAAAAAAACGTATGGGGATATCATACCCAGGAACTCTCATGTCAAATTTCATAAAGATCGGTCCAGTAGTTTGGTCTGAATCGCTCTACACGCACGCACACACGCACGCACACACGCACACACACACATACACCACGACCCTCGTTTCGATTCCCCCTCGATGTTAAAACATTTAGTCAAAACTTGACTAAATGTAAAAATCATGTCTGAAAAAGGAGGGAGTCTTAAATGGGGGTACATTTACAGAAGTGATCAACAGTAAGTCTGAGAAAACACGGTCTTACTAGGGAGGTACTGTGAATTAGGGAGAGGGGGAGGGGGAGGGGGAGGGGGTACGTGTTAACAAGGGGATTTCATTGTACTAACTCGCGTTTAATGGACCACGAACCCCCAACTACCTTGCAGCTAGTGTCCGCAAACAGACCTTTGCAGTGCGCGTTTTTCTAACATATCAACATGTACCGCGCTGCCCTAGTCACTCAGTGGAACATCGGGTCCAAACAAACGTCAACCTCTTGCAGTACTGGGCGGGAATCGAACCCGGCACCACACAAAACAAGGGCCTCCGAATGGCCTACCAAGGGCCTCCCAAAACCCAGCGGTGGTCCAGGTTCCCCCAACAAGAACACTTCCGTCTCACAAGTTCTCAAACATCGTTATCGACTGGTGTGTGGAAATCAGCGGAAGAGCTTTCCGAACATTGAGTTCAGGTTTGAATGGAGCAGAAAGGTAAAGCAGGCTAAAGCTAACAGGTAGCAGCGTGCCGAACCGTTCTAAAGTAAAGCAGAACAGTGAAACTGGCTAAAGCTGCACTGAGCGTGCCGAATGAGATTTTTCACTTTGGGGAAAGAATGGGGGAGGTGTAAACACTCTGTTTTCGCTGGAGGCCGGCATTTAGTTCACACTGATAGATGCGTGTTGATCTTTGTTTTCGCTGGAGGCCGGCATTTAGTTCACACTGATAGATGCGTGTTGATCTTTGTTTTCGCTGGAGGCCGGCATTTAGTTCACACTGATAGATGCGTGTTGATCTTTGTTTTCGCTGGAGGCCGGCATTTAGTTCACACTGATAGATGCGTGTTGATCTTTGTTTTCGCTGGAGGCCGGCATTTAGTTCACACTGATAGATGCGTGTTGATCTTTGTTTTCTCGAAAAACTAGGGCACTAGAGTGTGCACGCCACTGACTATTCAGACTCAGTCACACACACACACACACACACACAAACACACACACACACACACACACACACACACAAACACACACACACAAACACACACACACACACACACACACGCACGCACACACACACACACACACACACACACACACGCACACACACACACACACACACACACACACACACACACACATACACACGCACACACACACGGACGCACGCACACACATACACACACTCACACACACACATGTACAACACGGACAATAATACTCTTCCGACAATAGAAGAATGAATTATTTGTATTTAGTTTTGGGAATGAGAATCCGTTTATTTTGAGTTCATTGCAGTAATTAAGAGTCACATTGTAAGGGAATTGTGGGTTGCTTATTGGGAATGAGAGTCAGATGATTACGAGAGTGATAGCAATAGTTTTACCCTTTGTCTTGCATGTGGACATTAAATGTTGTTCAAGAGAGCAAGTGGCAGTACTTTCTCTTCTATTATCTCTGGTTGTTTTAGTTATTTTTTAGTTATTTTTGAAATAGTTACCTTTGATTGATACCTTAGTTTACCCTATATTTTACATTAACACGCGAGACTGCGTGTCTAAATATTTTGTTTTCGATTGTTTTTGATTGTTGACTTTAACTGTCGACGTTGTTGATTGTGTGTCTGTTTGATTGTTGGTTTGTTTGCTTGTTGTTGTTTGTTGTTGTCCACAATGACTTCATGCCTGATGCAAAAGGATGGGGCGCACGTGTCGGGGAGATTGTCTCACACCCTTGGCTCTGCCTTGTTTGATTTTTTGCAACGAGCTGTGACCTAGATGGGTGGGTGTAGTCTGTCTCAATACAGAGCCAGTGTGGGAAGTTATCTCCCTGTTGCGTCAGCGCTATCTGTGTATAAACTATCTTTTCTTAACAGGGGAAATATCCAGTCGCTTATGGTTATTCTCGTTCGTGGTAGTGCTGGCTTGTCTCTTGCGTTGTTTTTGTTTTTATTTCCTGCCCAGAAGCTTACTCGTAACGACCCAATATGTTGTTACGACATTGCTGTGAACTTTGCTGGTTCGATGTGGAAATATGCCACCTCACTCATTTTTTGTGCTGATTCTGTGAATTTTACATCTCAAACCATATCTATTGCAATTTGCTTATTGTTGTTTATGTGTGGTGATATCCATCCTAATCCTGGACCAAGCACAACCCGAGGGGATGGGATCTCTATTGTTCATGTAAACACTCGCAGTCTTCAATATAAGACACCGTTCCTTGAGGCCGAATTGGGGAAGTTTGATATAATAACTGTATCTGAGACCTGGCTGTCGGACAAAGTTGACCAAGACTGCATCTGCTTAAAAGGTTACCATCCTCCAGTTAGACGTGATAGGCCCGGGGATTCCCACGGCGGCGTAGCCGTTTATGTAAATAGTAATCTGATTTGCAAACCGAGGATCGACTTGTGTATACCTGATTTGGAAGCGATCTGGATTGAGACTAAGTTGGGTCAAGATACTCTTCTCGTTGGTGTGTTTTATAGACCACCGAGTGCAACCGTCGACCATTGGCTTCTTATCAACGATTCCGTTCAACTTGCCATGAATACCCCACATAAGTTTATTATCTTTGGTGATCTCAACGCTGATTGTACTGTTAACCCCCCGTTTCATCTGCGGGAATTAATGAACACAAACAGTTTATCTCAGTTGATATCAGAACCCACTCGAATAACCGATACCTCGTCAACTATAATCGATCTGGTATTAACTCCGTGTCCTAACTTGGTAAAAAGAGTTGGTGTTCTACCACCTGTATGCAGTGACCACTCGTGTCCTTTTGTATATTTGAATTATGACTTACCGTCGGGTGGTTCATTCAAACGAACACTATATAATTATTCCAAAATCGATGTTGACAAGTTGTTGCAAGATATGGGAAGTGTAGATTGGAATAATATAGTCGATTTAGAATCCATTGATGACGCCGCTGAAATGTTTTCCGATAAGTTAATGATGATAGCTAAAGAATGTATGCCTGTAAAGGTAGTGACAATGAACGGACACGATGCTGTATGGATCACCGAGGAAATCAAAAAGTTGATTAGGAAAAAGCAATATATTCACGCATTAGCCAAACGTCTGGATACTGTATGGTGCTGGTCTCTCTTCCGACGGTTGAGAAATAATTTGACTGATGTTATAAGAAAAAGGAAAGAAGAGCACATTAGGGAACTAGAAAATAGAATATTGTCACCTCATAATTTTGGCAATAAAGACTGGTGGAAGGTAGTCAACTCTTTTTTGAAAAAGAAAGGAATGAGTACAAATGAGATTCCGCCCATTGAAAGCAATGGAATTGTGTATTACTCTGCAGAGGACAAAGCCGAGGTTTTTAATGAAGCATTTCTACGACAGTCGCATATACAAGGTCATGATGATGACGTTCCACCAGTTGAAGAAGAGCCCATTTCCATTAGTCCTCTCGTGATAACTACCGAAATGGTGTACGCTGTTCTAAACAACCTCGATGTTAGGAAAGCAGTAGGTCCTGATTTGGTTCACAATAAACTTCTTAAACTTGCTGCTTGTATTATTTCAAATCCGCTTGCAACCCTTTTCCAGAGATCGTTGGCTGAGGGAAAGTTTCCGAAAATTTGGAAAGTAGCTCATGTGAATCCCATTTATAAGAAAGGTGAAAAAGAACACTGCAGTAACTATCGTCCGATTTCATTACTCAGTTGCATTGGAAAAGTATTGGAAAAATGTGTTCAAGCCCATGTTTTTCGATATCTCACAGAGAATGATTTATTAACGGTTTCTCAGTCAGGGTTTATTCCTGGTGATTCAACTAGTTTCCAGTTGTTGAGTATGTATGACGATTTTTGTCAATCCTTAGATAAGCAGTTGACGACTCAGGCTGTTTTCTGTGATATATCAAAAGCCTTCGACAGAGTGTGGCACAAGGGTTTGTTGCATAAATTATATGCTATAGGCATAAGAGGTGTTTTATTAAAATGGTTTGAAGATTATTTGACAGGCAGGTTACAAGCCGTTGTTATCCAAGGCAGGAAATCGACATACGGACGTGTTTGTTCAGGTGTTCCCCAAGGTTCTGTTCTGGGGCCCTTGTTGTTCCTTGTGTACATTAACGATATTGTCATTAATATCGAATCTGTCATTAAACTTTTTGCTGATGATACCAGTTTGTATTTATCTCTAAATGATGCAAACACGCGGACACAGATCTTAAATGCAGACTTAGCCAAAATTGCACACTGGGCGGAAAAATGGAAAGTTAATTTCAATAATTTAAAAACAGATTTGATGACCTTTTCTGGAAATAGAATGCCAGAAACCCTTCCTCTTGTATTTGATGGAACAATTCTGAGAGAAAACCACGTTCACAAACATCTTGGTGTACTGATTCAGAGCGACTGCAAATGGGAATCACATGTTCAGTCAATTATATCTAAAGTACGTGTTCTTCTCTCATGTTTTCGGTCCTATAAGTATCGCCTTAGCCGAAAGGCACTTGAACTTATGTATAAATCTTTTATTATTCCCCATTTTGATTTTTCTGACGTCATTTGGGATAACTGTTCTGACAGATTAGCTACTTTATTAGAAAACTTGCATCTTGATGCCATAAGAACCATTATAGGTGCAGTTCGTGGCACGAGTCACCAAAAATTGTACGATGAATCAGGATTTACAACACTGAAGGAGAGGCGAAAAAGACACAAATTGATTTTGTATTTCAAATTAGTTAATGCACGCGTGCCACCATACTTACTAGAACGTCTGCCTCCTCTCGTTGCTTCTGTGAACCCTTACCATAGACGAAGACCACTTGACAGACAGACTCCCCACTCTCGAACTGAATTGTATAAAAAGTCATTTTTTCTGTCTTCGACTTCCCTGTGGAATGAGCTTCCAGATACTGTAAAACAACTTGATTCTATTGGGTTATTTAAAAAACGTATTAGTTCTGATGATTCTGTTGTTCCCTCGTATAGATACACATCTGATCGAAAATCAGAAATTATCCATTGCAGACTGAGATTGAGGATCAGCAATCTAAATAGTGATCTATTTGACAGACATTTAATTCCCGACCCGTCATGCACTTGTGGTTATCGTGTTGAAAATGCGGAGCACTATATTTTTCATTGCCCCTTATCTCTTCAAATACGTGAAGTCACCTTGTCAACACTGCCCAACTATGATTTGCTAACCGCTGATGATTTTCTGTATGGCAATAGAGACAAGTCAGACAGCGAAAATGCATTGATATTTGACCAGTTATTCAGGTTTATCTTATTAAGCAAACGTTTTGA
>NC_090258.1:1197576-1215076 GCF_037325665.1 Littorina saxatilis | reverse complement strand
ACACATTGATACAGTTTATACACGAGTTTCTATGAACCTTTTCTTACTTAACAAGCTCTGGTGCGTTGTTTCTGTGGATGCCCTCAAAATGTTTTTCCACGCAAACTGACTCTCTCACATTTGCTATGCATCTACTGTCTGGTGCAATGCCAGTGATGTTCATTTAAAAAAAATAAACACACTTCACAAGAGAGGTGTAAAGTTATTAAACCGAGATCCCAATATGACTACTCAAGAAAAATACACTCAACTGAACATTCTTCCGCTACAACAGCAGTTCTTTTTAAATGCTAGTGTTTTCATGATTGTTCAAAATGTACAACCATGAAACACCTTCATACATCCAAGATCTGTTTGAGCGTCCTCCTGGTAGAGCGAGGCTTTTTTATTTATTTATTAAGGAGATTTCTAAAGCGCATAACTAAAAGCACTATGCGCTTTTGAATTATACGCTACCGCTCCCACGCATTGATTTGTATAAATCTAGTTTATCCTACTGGGGATCGCTTGTGTGGAATTTACTTCCAATGTACTGTAAAACATGTCAAACCCTGTAGTCTTTAAAAAAAAAAAAATCGAAAATATCTTTGTCAAAAATAATTCTCTCCCTACACTTTAAAATCATAACTGTTAGTGCATCACATCTTAATCATCATTTTATTAATCCATGAACTACGTTATTATAGCTAGTGTTTTTGTTAGTTTTAACCTGATTACAAATTCTTAGTTAATTAGTTATTCGTTTGGCTGTTTAAAACATGTTATATTACCCGCTATTACGAGCTAGTCGTGTGACAGAGAGTTTTCTTGCACACGAGACTGTAGATGCTTCACGACGGCTTTAGCCGGAGTGAAACAGCAGCAGTCGAGTATGCAAGAACGGGTACATCACGAAGCGTCCCGGTACCGAAGCGTCCCGGTACCGAAGCGTCCCGGTGCCGAAGCGTCCCGGTACCGAAGCGTCCCACTATAACGCGTCACAGGGGTACCGGGACGCTTTGAAGCGATGAAGCCAGACTATGTTTTAGCAGCTGGTTATATTACCGGAATACACATCTAGTATGTTTTAGTAGTTTTAGTCGTTCTTTAACCACTGTGATGTGTTGGAAGAGTTTATTTTTATGTGCTGTTTTAGAGGTACATTTTATCAGTATGGAACATGTTCAGTTCTTACAGTAGTTGATAGTGGGGGGGGGGGGGGGATCCTATCTTATTCTGCGTACTTTTATTGTGGTTCCGATAGCTCTTAGAGTTTCATAGTTCTCACCATGTCTGTATAGTGTATGTATTAGTTACTGTGATACCAAATTGTCTTACCCATGTATGTATGATGCTATGCGCCAGTGATGTATGAATGCTATTTATTTTTGTTTTTATCACACAGCAAGCTGCTTTCCTCGTGTATTTTTTATGTTCATTCATGTATTGTACACTTGGCAATAAATTATCTATCTATCTTATCTATCTATCTATCTATCTATCTATCTTTGGTACCGGGACGCTTCGGGACGCTCCCGCGCAGTAGGGCACGAAGCGTCCCGGTACCGAAGCGTCCCGGTGCCGAAGCGTCCCGGTACCAGTCACCACGCACATCCTCGGCTCGCATGCCAATGTATTTATAAAGCAAAGGGAATGCCTGTAATTCACACAGAGCAATCACTTGGTCTTAAACGTGCACAAGACAAAAACTTTCATACTCTGGGAGCGAGCCAGTCTGAAGAGTACTCGGGTCCAGCGCGAGCGTTTTTTATTACCCAAACAAACCCAAATTAACCCAAATGATACAATTTAAAAGTCGAAGGCAGAACTGAAAAGACTTTTTCCGACGCTCACGCTTAGTGAAGCCAGAAAGCGTGTGTGATAACAAACATATCCCTCTTGTGAACGGAAGCCTACGGACTTTTCCCCCGAACTTGTCAACACGGGTACAGTATTTCCAAATTGGTGTGTTGTGAGTACAGATCTAAAGTAAAGTTGGGGAAAAGTTGGACAAAAAGTGATTTTTTTTACCGAAAGCAAATCAAGGTCTGTGCAAAATTAAAAAAAATCAGTGAAGTCAAGGTCAAGTCAATGTCAAGATTAAATTTAAAAAAAATAAATATGGTTAGTCAAGTCAAGGTCAAATCAAGGTCACTCAAGGTTTTAAAAAAAAAAGTCTAAGTCCTCTGACGCGTTTTTGAGGGACGCTTCGGTACCGGGACGCTTTGGTACCGGGACGCTTCGGTACCGGGACGCTTTGGTACCGGGACGCTTCGGTACCGGGACGCTTTGGTACCGGGACGCTTCGAACACTCTCTGTCACACGACTAGCTCGTAATGGCGATTATGTCTCACAGCTTCAACAGAGGAGAGAACAAACACGTTTTGCGTACTCACGCTTGATAAACCTAAACACAGGAGCAGCCATTGTGGAGAGATCTACTTTTTGACGAAAGTGAACGAACAACTATGAATGACGTCTCGGTATATGTGAATGACGTCACAATCATCGTCACAGTCTGTATCTTTTGAAGCATTCCATTCTTCATGACGTCTTTCTGTGTCTGCATCCGCGAAATGTTTGTTCTTTCCGGGGTCTTTGTCATCTATGTTCAGAACTCTGTCCTTCTAGTTTCAGACTAACAGGCCTCCTGAGCGAGCCACTTTCCAAGGGAAGCTAAACTCGCGTATGGAAACAGTACTGCATGTAGTCTGGGATGCCGTTTTCAGTATTCTCAGCGTTGAAGAATTTGTAAAGAGAAGACACGACAACAGCAGGAGAAATAAAAGTCGTGTGTGCATTTTGGGGCTTTTGGAGGGACGATTTCGAGTTTGAATCCGTTCTTGCACATGCTCCAAGCGTGTAACATGCAATCTTGCACACGTTTGCTTTAGTAGTGGCAAAGAAGGAAAGCGTGTGACATAAATATATAATTGTAATGTATAATGTCATGTATGTCTAAAAGGGACAGGTTGGAAGATTAGGCATCGCCTAAAACCTTTATCCCTTTGTATTAAAGTTTTGAATCTGAATCTGAATCTGAATCTGAATCTGAATCTCTCTCTCTCTCCCTAAGGACCATAGTGGGGCTCCTATGTTGCAAAATCATTCAAATCATGCAACAAACACCAAATTTAGCAAATATGAAGAGTTTCATGTGCTTAACAAAACCTGATACAGAGCCATCGCGAAAAATAAAAAAATGGGTAGTTTTTAAACAATTTTTCAAAATGGCCGCCAGTGTAAACGGTTGGGTATGTTAGGCATATTTCACTTCATGTGATTAACAGCAAATTTGGCGTAAATGGACATTTGCTTTTGCTTAACAAAACCTGATACAGAGCCACCGTGAAAAAATTAAGGAATCGGTAGTTTTTTTACAATTTTCAAAATGGCCGCCAATAAAAGGGTATTTAGTCATTTTTGATGCTACAAGACATTCTCTTGCAATAGAAACTAACACAAAAACATTTTTAAACAAAACAATACATGTATTGTTGGTGCAGAGAATGATTGGACGGTGTGAGTGGCAGGGTTGAAGAATTTGTGGATTACCTAAACTGTGCAAAAATAAATATATTGCACCAATTTTCATACCAAAACGAAAACATTCATTCCTGTGCTGTTATATTCAATGTATGCTATTGAGGGCACTCAACTTGGCTAACTGGAACACTTTTAAGATAAAAGGTGGCCTTTACATGGGTTATTTGACCGCCGCCCAAATAAGGGTACCCCCAAAATAAAACTGATAAAAATGTAATGTATCAACTCAAAAGTCGACTAAAATTCATAATCGCTGTATTTCGAAAACGTTTTTTGTTCTCATGTGTTTACACAACTGGCACATTCCGGCAAGTGTCTATACTCAAAAGAAACTTTGGCAGTACTTGAAACAACCATCTGTCATATACATGCGAAGTCAAAAATATGTGGGATGTAAGTCAACAAACCTGTGGCAGTTTTTAAAATATTATTTCGTGAAGATTTGAAAGTGTACTCAAACGGTTGAACTACGCCTCGTGTGTAGACACACATTCCTGAAAGTTACAACGCAACCCACTTGGTCATTGCTAAAATACATGGATTTTAGTTGACTTGGGTATCCCTCAAATTTGACACATAAACATCTCATCCGTGAGATCGACACATACATCAGTATGTACAATGGCACAACACTAGAAATATGCAAGATGGCGAAATAAAACAACCTGTTCTGGATGGATAATCAAGTTGACTTTCTCTTCGTATACAACAGTGACCCAGTTGTGCCTCAGGAATTGTCGTCGGCTTTTTAAAAGGTACCCGAAGTTTTTGTCACATCTCTTTGTCACGTCAAGGGTATCCTTATTTTGACGGCGTAAATGATGATGTTAAAAAAAAATGTGCCAGATAGCGAAGATGCGAGCCTTTAATGGCATAGACAGTTTGAATAAAATGACACAGGAATAAATGTTTGAGTTGGGGTATGAAAATGGGTGCAATAATATTTTTGCACAGTTTAGATGCTGACAGTTTTCACAGGCATGCAAGCACATTTGCAGAGAGCTGTGCTCTGCAGTCCTTCTTAGCAGCATTTGCAGCGTTTTGTTGTACAGCTCTTCTTGCAGGCACACCTCATGAGTTCTCGGCACACGCTGGATACCTCTTGAAAGCTCGTCCAGAATAACTCCCACTTTCCAGCCTTGAACTGCCAGCCCACAGAGTTTGGAAGTCTAATAGGTAGATGGCTCTTCTCAATCTCATGTCCTGCAGCAGCACCTCACTTGTAAGGGGATTATGGTCAATTCGGCAGCTCTTTTTACTGAAGAGGTACCGTCTAGCACTGTTTACACCCAGTACGTTGCTGGTTTTGTCCTACAAATGTACACCAAAAAGCTCTTGTGCTGCCCTGTCAGTGGTACTCAGCTTACAAAGAGGAGCAGACAACCTGAAGAAAGTTTGAGTGACGTCTTCAAATGCTTGCCATACTTCCCAAGCCTTCTGATTATTGAAGAACGACATAGTGTCACAGCCTGTAAGGCTATGCAAAATGGGCAGACAGGGTGACTTCTCTTGGCCAATGGCTTTGGCAATGTGGCGATACACTTCACGAGCAGAAAAAACCGCAACACAGCTGGAATGAGAAGCAGACTGTCTGGCCTCCTCTACATCCATGGTGCAGGAAATCAGCCTGGGGTACCCTTCACACAAAAGATGAAAAGTGAAATTTTTATTTGAATGTATTTGAATAATGTTTACTATCTCAGAGAGTTGGTCAAAGCCGGGTTAGCAAGTCTTCACACCACAGACCAAAATGAAAGAAAATTTTATTTCATGAATTCGTATAATTCTTACTGTTTCAGGTTAAAAAACAAACAAACACAGTTTCCAGTGACCCAACGAACTGATTCTGGAATCTTTCTGACCGCTACATTTATTCGCTTCAAACAGTCGCTAACAGAACATGATGTTGACCATAGTGAGGGTACGTACGTTAAACCCATCAAATTCACAGAGGTCGCTTACAAATGATGTGCAAACATGTTCCAATTAATACAAATAAAAAAATCTTACTGTTAAGATGTATTTGGTAACAAACCTTGATACAGTAGTACTAGTGAAATCAGCTCCCTTCTGTGGCACCGGAATAAATGCAGAACGCTTGTTCCCAGGAACCGGCATGTGGTGTAACTCTTGTATATATCCTGTAAAAATAAAATTCACACCAATGCACGGTCAACTTAGAATAAGCAAAAGGATGAGAAACAAGCAACAAACCAAAATTGTAAAACTCAAAGAGCGGTACCTCTTCATTTTTCAAAACCACTTATCTCATTTGATTAGCATACACTGTATGCTTTTGTCTGTTACCTACCGTCTTTGAAAGTTTGATCACAACACTGTAAAGACATGGGGAGTGGAGTGTTTTTATCTCCAGCTGGTCATCCTACTATCTGGCCTACCCTCACTCAGTTTTCAGCCGTTTAGAGACTTATGGAAGTCCTCAACGTAGGCAGGACTAATCATTTATCATACCATGAACAATCTCTTTCTCCTTGCCTTTTATTCAAAGTTCGTTTAATCTATTTAAAATCACCAGCGTGGCGATCATGATTTCCTTACTTGTAATCAACAGATAGATCTAGATCTATCAGCATCACAATCCAGCTAATGAGCTATTGCAAGATTAAACAAAGTCTCTGCATTTCAGCGCTTCACCCGATGAATAACAGACCCCAGGGGAGAATTAAACAGTAAAATGATGTGACATTGGTGAATGGATGCGTATTCTTGAAAACTTACCTTCAGAAACGTTGTTTTCGCTCAAATCAAAACACGCAATGTTGCGGAGGCCGCCATCTTGAATTTTCATGCTGCGGATATATAAAATTCTAAAAACGATCAAATTAAATACCAGAACACAAAAATACCCATAAGAGTATTTATGTCATGCATGTGTTATCAGCAGACAACTTCTGGTGCATGGTAAACCATTGAATTTTACATTTGCTGAGTTGGGAATATTTACTGCTGAGCGCTTTTGGTACGAATTTCGTCTGCTGTAAATGCAGCCTTTTATTCCCTATCAAAAACAAAAAAACCGATTTCTGAAGTGGCTCTGTATCTGAAATCCCTTAAATAAGTATAAAGAACAATATCACAAAGTATGATGTTTGTTGCAAGATGTGAATGATTTATGAGTGCGTCTGCAACATACGAGCCCCACTACACTGTTTCTTGCCTGGTCGACAAGCGCTTAGAACTGTACCCACGGAATATTCGCTATATAAGCTTCATATTGATTGATTGATTGATGGTCGTCTTAAGGCAGGCTCGAATATTTTTATTGTTTTTACGTCTAGGCTGATAATAAGATAATTAGATGTTGATGGTGACTTCTTACAGCTTTGGTGCACTGACAGACAAGGATTCAAGGGAAGCTTAATCTGTTTAATGCCTGTTCATCTCATTTCAATTCATAAATTTACTTTATTATCTCAATGCTGGGAAATTCGGGTCGCTTCCTCCCAGTGTAAAGCTAGCGGCAACAAGTGAACAGTTCACATCTGGCCTGCCCTTTACATGGGATAAGATAATTCCCCCACTTGCATACATACCGGAAATGAACGGTTCAGGTGCTCTGTGTGAACAGTGGGAATGTGATGAATTATGTTGGCATAGGTCACTAGTGGCTTTAAGACATTAGTTCATCTAAAGATTCCACCTCCATATTTGGAAGATGGTGCTATCCCATGTTGAAGCCAGATCAGAGACGGTGCGTCCAACTGTTTTCTCTGTGTGGGCGTGCGTGCGTGCGTGCGTTTGCGTGCGTGCGTGCGTGTGCGTGCGTGTGTGTGTGTGTGTGTGTGTGTGTGTGTGTGTGTTACAGAGACAGAGACACAGTGACAGACACGCAGACATTTTATGTTAAGGGGCCGCACTCTGTGATTGCGTCACGTGACTGTCTGGATTAACAGGAAAGTGAAAAGACGACGGGGTTTGAGTTTAACAAAACAACAACAGCATGTCTGGTAATCTGCACCACCACTATCTCGAGCACGTCTTTGTGGCCTGTTATGAGATGCCGAGTTCACACAATTCTGCTGTAACGAAATAATGTTTCAACTTTTTCTCTTCTTAAAAGGCACACACACACACACACACACACACACACACACACACACACACACACATACACACACACACACACACACACACACGCACGCACACGCACGCACGCAAACGCACGCACGCACGCCCACGGCTCACCCACCCACAAGCACGCACGCACGCACACACGCGCACACACAAACACACACTCACTCACACACACACACACACACACACACACACACACACACACACACACACACACATACACACACACACTGTACACATGAATGGACAATCGAATGAAGCAAATCGTGTCCAGCTGTTTCAATCGACGCTTTAAACCGTTGTTCTCAGTTAAACTCACGAAAACAAATTCCTTTCAACCTCAAATTGACTGTGCATGCACTCGGATAAAACAAACAGAAGAAAAACAAGTCGCGTAAGGCGAAAATACAATATTTAGTCAAGTAGCTGTCGAACTCACAGAATGAAACTGAACGCAATGCAACGCAGCAAGACCGTATACTCGTGGTCCACCGCTCACGGCATAGGCAGTGAAATTGACAAGAAGAGCGGGGTAGTGGTTACGCTATGCTGCATAGCACGCTTTTCTGTACCTCTCTTCGTTTTAACTTTCTGAGCGTGTTTTTAATCCAAACATATCATATCTATATATTTTTGGAATCAGGAACCGACAAGGAATAAGATGAAAGTGTTTTTAAATTGATTTCGAAAAAAAAAATTTGATAATAATTTTTATATATTTAATTTTCAGAGCTTGTTTTTAATCCGAATATAACATATTTATATGTTTTTGGAATCAGCAAATGATGGAGAATAAGATAAACGTAAATTTGGATCGTTTTATAAATTTTTATTTTTTTTTACAATTTTCCGATTTTTAATGACCAAAGTCATTAATTAATTTTTAAGCCACCAAGCTGAAATGCAATACCGAAGTCCGGGCTTTGTCGAAGAGTACTTGACCAAAATTTCAACCAATTTGGTTGAAAAATGAGGGCGTGACAGTGCCGCCTCAACTTTCACGAAAAGCCGGATATGACGTCATCAAAGACATTTATCAAAAAAATGAAAAAAACGTTCCGAGATTTCATACCCAGGAACTCTCATGTCAAATTTCATAAAGATCGGTCCAGTAGTTTAGTCTGAATCGCTCTACACACACACACACACACACACACGCACGCACACACACACATACGCACATACACCACGACCCTCGTTTCGATTCCCCCTCGATGTTAAAATATTTAGTCAAAACTTGACTAAATATAAAAACACGCGAGTATTTGGAGTTGTGCGGGAAGGGGGGTGGGGTGCACAAAAAATGGACCAACAGCAAAGCCTAGTTCGCTCGCTTCCTGTGTTAAGTATAACAGAAGGCGTTGGGTATTTATTTTTCCAAGTTCCTTCTTTTTAATTATCCAAGATCGTTTTGTCTCGTTGGTCCGCCAACAAGTTGCGGCGTTTTTGGAATTTAAACAATGCACACGACCATCCGTTTCAATAGGTTTGTTCAAATGAAGATTGACTCTGTCCATACTCATTGTGGAGACGTTTTCTTTAGATTAGAGGGACACCAAACCAATCGCTTACACTCTAACTCCCATAGTACACACATGAAACAAAAGTAAAGATGAACAGATACAAAAATGAAGGAGAAGTCGTTTGTTTTTGTGTTTTTTCTTCTTTCTATCTATTAGGCTATTCGGAAACCAAGACATGAAAGACGGGAGATTGAATGAATAAAGAATGGGGAGAAAACACACACGCACACGAGTTTGGCCAATGCAGCAAGATATATTTTGCAGTGGTGTGTTTTGTGTGCGCTGTGTTGTGAATTGTGAGTGCTGTATATTTGCGAGGGGCGCCCGAATAGCTGCAAAGGGAAACAAGTCGCGTAAGGCGAAAATACAATATTTAGTCAAGTAGCTGCCATTTTTCAGCAAGACCGTATACTCGTAGCATCGTCAGTCCACCGCTCATGGCAAAGGCAGTGAAATTGACAAGAAGAGCGGGGTAGTAGTTGCGCTAAGAAGGATAGCACGCTTTTCTGTACCTCTCTTTGTTTTAACTTTCTGAGCGTGTTTTTAATCCAAACATATCATATCTATATGTTTTTGGAATCAGGAACCGACAAGGAATAAGATGAAAGTGTTTTTAAATTGATTTGGACAATTTAATTTTGATAATAATTTTTATATATTTAATTTTCAGAGCTTGTTTTTAATCCGAATATAACATATTTATATGTTTTTGGAATCAGCAAATGATGGAGAATAAGATAAACGTAAATTTGGATCGTTTTATAAATTTTTATTTTTTTTTACAATTTTCCGATTTTTAATGACCAAAGTCATTAATTAATTTTTAAGCCACCAAGCTGAAATGCAATACCGAACCCCGGGCTTCGTCGAAGATTACTTGACCAAAATTTCAACCAATTTGGTTGAAAAATGAGGGCGTGACAGTGCCGCCTCAACTTTCACGAAAAGCCGGATATGACGTCATCAAAGACATTTATCAAAAAAATGAAAAAAACGTTCGGGGATTTCATACCCAGGAACTCTCATGTCAAATTTCATAAAGATCGGTCCAGTAGTTTAGTCTGAATCGCTCTACACACACACACACACGCACACACACACACACATACACCACGACCCTCGTTTCGATTCCCCCTCGATGTTAAAATATTTAGTCAAAACTTGACTAAATATAAAAAGGAAGCAAAACAAAGTGCAAAACAGACACTTTCCATGTGAAACAAAAGCATGTTCAGGAGTCGCTTTGCCAAGGCGGTGGGGGGGGGGGGGGGGGGGGGGGAGGGCGTCGGGGGGAGGAGGAGGAGGGTATAATAAGACAAACATTTCAGAACAAGGGAAAACAAAGCAAATACGGAACAAAAAGAAAGAAAGAAAGTGAAAACCAAACCTGAGGATGAAGACAACGGAAGAAGTTGTACTATCAGTATTTCAGACATGCATCCTACCTCTCAGTATACAGGAATACGCGCGAGGCGGGGACAAACTTGTTGGTCAGTAATCTCAATTTCGATATTAAGATTACGTCTCTTTAACGGTCTTTTCTGTGGTGTGAGGGAAGACGTCACCTGTCCAAGCAGTGGCCTTTAAACAGTGGCCAAAAAATAAAACCAGATATCTAAACAAAATCCTTATAAAAAATGGTCAGCGCATGTCAAAACTCGCTGTTGGTTTTTTGGACTTCGCTCCAGGGATTCCACGCCTTCGTTAAATCTTCGATCTCGCTGACGGGTCCACTCACATCTCAACCTTAAAACCTTAAAACCTTAAAACACCCCGACATCTGTCCTCTATTAACCCCCCCCCCCCCCTCCCCCCCAACAAAAAAACACCCAAAAAGACACGTCAACTGCACATTATCTCTTCTCCATTTTTCTGCAATGAACCATTTGACAGCTTCCCTTTCTTCAGCCCATGTCCTTCATTTTGTGACATCTTTTTAACACTCTACCCCCTCCCTCAAAATGTCCTTCTTTCCTCCCCTCCCTCCCCCTCCTAACAGCACGTTATCTCTCCTCCAAGTGTGTCCAAGGAACAATTTGACACCTACACTTTTTTCAGCTCATTTCGTTCATTTTGTGTACACCTTTTCCAATGGGGATCAAACACGGTGTGGCCGCTGTCCGGGAGGGTCTTCCTATCTGTCCGGGAGGGTCTTCCTATCTGTCCGGGAGGGTCTTCCTATCTGTCCGGGAGGGTCTTCCTATCTGTCCGGGAGGGTCTTCCTATCTGTCCGGGAGGGTCTTCCTATCTGTCCGGGAGGGTCTTCCTATCTGTCCGGGAGGGTCTTCCTATCTGTCCGGGAGGGTCTTCCTATCTGTCCGGGAGGGTCTTCCTATCTGTCCGGGAGGGTCTTCCTATCTGTCCGGGAGGGTCTTCCTATCTGTCCGGGAGGGTCTTCCTATCTGTCCGGGAGGGTCTTCCTATCAGTCCGGGAGGGTCTTCCTATCTGTCCGGGAGGGTCTTCCTATCAGTCCGGGAGGGTCTTCCTATCTGTCCGGGAGGGTCTTCCTATCTGTCCGGGAGGGTCTTCCTATCTGTCCGGGAGGGTCTTCCTATCTGTCCGGGAGGGTCTTCCTATCTGTCCGGGAGGGTCTTCCTATCTGTCCGGGAGGGTCTTCCTATCTGTCCGGGAGGGTCTTCCTATCTGTCCGGGAGGGTCTTCCTATCAGCCGTTTCCTGGACAAGAAGCGAAGATATGCGACGAGATTTGACACCTCTTGTCGACCGTCTCTGTTGTGGTTAGCGTCCTTGTAGCTCTTCCCCGTCAGTTTTTTTTACACCTTTGCCAATAAAGGACAAACAACAGACCCCCGATTGTGTCCCTTTTAATAAACAGTTTAAGTGTGGTTGTTGTTGTGGTGTTTTTGTGTGTGTTCAAATTCGTCTCCAGGGCCAAGACGTGTCCCTTTTGCTGCACAGTTGTTGTTTCGTTGTTGTTGTTGTAATTGTCTTTTTGTTTGTGTTAAAATATGTCTCTAGGGCCAAGAAGCAACGATATGCAAGACGATCTGACCCCTCTTTCCCAGTGTCTCTCTCGTGGCCATTTCTAGGCAAGGGTCAGTTAATGGACGAAACTGACCTGGGCACGAACAGACACAAACAGAAGATTCCCCTGACCAAAACCCCGCTCGTCAAAGTGACAGTATCTCCTCACCTTGCACCAGTGGGGGAAGGCAGTATTTCACACCTGACAATGACCTGTCCGTGTGTACACTGTCCTGGCTTGACTCCGCACCTGCCACACCTGCGTGGGAGGACAATTACAAACAGTTGTCACTGGCAATGAAAAAGTGCACTCTCACCTGAGTAATGCACTTGTCAAACCCTGAGGGTGGGGGTGTTTCCTGAATTACAGAAGCCCCTACCCCCCCCCCCCCCCCCACCCCTCACCCGGCAAATGTACCTATTTATTTCTTAAGGAGAGACCCAAATACCCCTTTTAGATGCTAAATTTCAACAGCATACCCAGACCGCCCGCCAGGAGATTCCCTGTAGCACTGCATCATTTTGGAAGCCCCTCCATTTCCGCCCTGAGTCCCCAAGTGAAGGACCTTGTGGATGGAGTACAGTAGTGTTGAATGTTTCAGTGCTCCGGTGAGCAGGGGAGTAGAAGTTGTTGCCGTTCCTGGCGACGTGAGAACAAGGTTAGGTCATCGTGACCCAGCTGTCTCCAGGAAATGGTTGTAGTGACTCTTCTTGTTCGCCTGAATCCAAAGCAAGGGTGTGTCCGGGCACACTACTGTGGTGAGAACTCTAGCGACAGGCTGTTGGTTGTCAAGGTCCCTTCAATCTACAGGTAAGGAAACGCAGACCAGACCACGAATTATCGCTCAAGGAACGGGTCCAGGGTCACGTTGGGAGCATCACCTGTCTAAAGGAGAAAGACATTTCAGACTTCGACACGCCCTGAGACGCCCGATGTGGCCCAGTGCAGTGGACACTCACGAGAAGCTGTGGGGATAGGCAGAGACACTGCGGCGGACTGCGGACTATGCCCAACGAACGCTACTAATAATCTGAGCATTGCCGGGAACGTAGAAGAAGAAGTAGTAAAAGAAGAAGACCTCAGCAGCCACTGCCGTCCAATGACTGGACCTCAAACAAGCCTGCTTCCAGTAAGAAACATTGACTATTTTGGTGCTGGTTGTCCTTCGCGTCCGAAGAAGACTGTTGCGTTGTGCAAACCATGGATGTATTCGACGGGGGCTCTAGAGGGCTAGAGTTACGCTAAAACGTTGTGGCCTTGCTTTCTGGCAGCAAAAACGAAGACTTTGCTTTCATTTGATTTATTTCAATAGACGATTTCCGCAAATAACTCCGTCGGGTTTGTATGTGTTGTGGGAAAGGGACTGTATGTGTTGTGGGAAAGGGACTGTATGTGTTGTGGGAAAGGGACTGTATGTGTTGTGGGAAAGGGACTGTATGTGTTGTGGGAAAGGGACTGTATGTGTTGTGGGAAAGGGACTGTATGTGTTGTGGGAAAGGGACTGTATGTGTTGTGGGAAAGGGACTGTATGTGTTGTGGGAAAGGGACTGTATGTGTTGTGGGAAAGGGACTGTATGTGTTGTGGGAAAGGGTTGGTATGTGTTGTGGGAAAGGGTTGGTATGTGTTGTGGGAAAGGGACTGTATGTGTTGTGGGAAAGGGACTGTATGTGTTGTGGGAAAGGGACTGTATGTGTTGTGGGAAAGGGACTGTATGTGTTGTGGGAAAGGGACTGTATGTGTTGTGGGAAAGGGTTTGTCTGTGTTGTGGGAAAGGGTTTGTATGTGTTGTGGGAAAGGGTTTGTATGTGTTGTGGGAAAGGGTTTGTATGTGTTGTGGGAAAGGGACTGTATGTGTTGTGGGAAAGGGACTGTATGTGTTGTGGGAAAGGGACTGTATGTGTTGTGGGAAAGGGTTTGTATGTGTTGTGGGAAAGGGACTGTATGTGTTGTGGGAAAGGGACTGTATGTGTTGTGGGAAAGGGTTTGTATGTGTTGTGGGAAAGGGTTTGTATGTGTTGTGGGAAAGGGTTTGTATGTGTTGTGGGAAAGGGACTGTATGTGTTGTGGGAAAGGGACTGTATGTGTTGTGGGAAAGGGACTGTATGTGTTGTGGGAAAGGGACTGTATGTGTTGTGGGAAAGGGACTGTATGTGTTGTGGGAAAGGGTCTGTATGTGTTGTGGGAAAGGGACTGTATGTGTTGTGGGAAAGGGACTGTATGTGTTGTGGGAAAGGGTTTGTATGTGTTGTGGGAAAGGGTCTGTATGTGTTGTAGGAAAGGGACTGTATGTGTTGTGGGAAAGGGTTTGTATGTGTTGTGGGAAAGGGTCTGTATGTGTTGTAGGAAAGGGACTGTATGTGTTGTGGGAAAGGGTTTGTATGTGTTGTGGGAAAGGGTCTGTATGTGTTGTGGGAAAGGGTCTGTATGTGTTGTGGGAAAGGGACTGTATGTGTTGTGGGAAAGGGACTGTATGTGTTGTGGGAAAGGGTTTGTATGTGTTGTGGGAAAGGGACTGTATGTGTTGTGGGAAAGGGTTTGTATGTGTTGTGGGAAAGGGTTTGTATGTGTTGTGGGAAAGGGTTTGTATGTGTTGTGGGAAGGGGTTTGTATGTGTTGTGGGAAAGGGACTGTATGTGTTGTGGGAAGGGGTCTGTATGTGTTGTAGGAAAGGGACTGTATGTGTTGTGGGAAAGGGACTGTATGTGTTGTGGGAAAGGGACTGTATGTGTTGTGGGAAGGGGTTTGTCTGTGTTGTGGGAAAGGGTTTGTATGTGTTGTGGGAAAGGGTCTGTATGTGTTGTGGGAAAGGGACTGTATGTGTTGTGGGAAAGGGTTTGTATGTGTTGTGGGAAAGGGACTGTATGTGTTGTGGGAAAGGGACTGTATGTGTTGTGGGAAAGGGTTTGTATGTGTTGTGGGAAAGGGTCTGTATGTGTTGTGGGAAAGGGTCTGTATGTGTTGTGGGAAAGGGACTGTATGTGTTGTGGGAAAGGGTCTGTATGTGTTGTGGGAAAGGGACTGTATGTGTTGTGGGAAAGGGTTTGTCTGTGTTGTGGGAAAGGGTCTGTATGTGTTGTGGGAAAGGGACTGTATGTGTTGTGGGAAAGGGACTGTATGTGTTGTGGGAAAGGGTCTGTATGTGTTGTGGGAAAGGGACTGTATGTGTTGTGGGAAAGGGTTTGTCTGTGTTGTGGGAAAGGGTCTGTATGTGTTGTGGGAAAGGGACTGTATGTGTTGTGGGAAAGGGACTGTATGTGTTGTGGGAAAGGGTCTGTATGTGTTGTGGGAAAGGGTCTGTATGTGTTGTGGGAAAGGGACTGTATGTGTTGTGGGAAAGGGTCTGTATGTGTTGTGGGAAAGGGTCTGTATGTGTTGTGGGAAAGGGACTGTATGTGTTGTGGGAAAGGGACTGTATGTGTTGTGGGAAAGGGTTTGTATGTGTTGTGGGAAAGGGTTTGTCTGAGACACGTGGACGCGAGCACGTGTTTCCGACACTCCCCTCGCTAGTGATTGGCCCCTGCAATGTTTGTCCGACACTCCCCTCGCTAGTGATTGGCCCCTGCAATGTTTGTCTGACACTCCCTTCGCTAGTGATTGGCCTGTGCAATGTTTGTCCGACACACCCCTCGTTAGTGATTGGCCTGTGCAATGTTTGTCCGACACACCCCTCGTTAGTGATTGGCCTGTGCAATGTTTGTCCGACACACCCCTCGCTAGTAATTGGCCCCTGCAATGTTTGTCCGACACTCCCCTCGCTAGTGATTGGCCCCTGCAATGTTTGTCCGACACTCCCCTCGCTAGTGATTGGCCCCTGCAATGTTTGTCCGACACTCCCCTCGCTAGTGATTGGCCCCTGCAATGTTTGTCCGACACTCCCCTCGCTAGTGATTGGCCCCTGCAATGTTTGTCTGACACTCCCCTCGCTAGTGATTGGCCCCTGCAATGTTTGGCATAGGTTTTGCAAGAAAAGGTCACTCTCCCATACAAACCCGACGGAGTTATTTTCGGAACTGTGTATATTCGTACTACCACGCCCCACTTACAATTTTGTGTTTGTTTGTTTGCTCAACGCCCAGCCGACCACGAAGGGCCATATCAGGGCGGTGCTGCTTTGACATATAACGTGCGCCACACACAAGACAGAAGTCGCAGCGCAGGCTTCATGTCTCACCCAGTCACATTATTCTGACACCGGACCAACCAGTCCTAGCACTAACCCCATAATGCCAGACGCGAGGCGAAGCAGCCACTCGGGGTTCGAACCCACGACCTCCCGATCACGGGGCGGACGCCTTTCCACTAGGCCAACCGTGCCGGTGTCCACTTACAATTACAATTGCTGAGTAAATACTTGATACATATATTTGTAGTAGCTATAGCGACAGCGAAAACAAGAAGATCCCTTACTTAAGAATTTTTTTTTTAAAGATCTCTTGCTTTTAAAAAAAAAAGTGGCTCATTCATTTTAATGCGTGTTATTCTCCCAGGTGTATACTCCAGCCTTAATGCGTGTTATTCTCTCAGGTGTATACTCCAGCCTTAATGCGTGTTATTCTCTCAGGTGCCAGGAGATTGGTTCCGTATAACTCTCACTCTTTATTTTCTTCTTTCTTTTTTTCAGTGTGAACGCAGTTGTTTATTCTGCCACAGTTACCAATTCTATAGCGATATCCAAGACAACAGAACAAAATTAAGACAATCCGACCACACACACATATAAGACGTGCGTAGGCCAGAGCTGTCTTCCAGTCAATTTATGAAGAAAACACCTTTCCTTGTCAATTCCATGTAGTGCTAACTCACTTACTCTTATTGCACTTGTCGTCTGCATTTACAGCGCAGACTTCCATTTGATTCTCGGGTACTGCTTTAAAAAACAAGAGACGAAGCCATCAAGGCTCACGTAAGAAATCGACAAACATTAACACAAACTCAATCACTCCGTCACACATACACACATACACACACACACACACACACACACACACACACACACACACACACACACACACACACACACACACACACACACACACACACACACACACAGTAAGCATAGGTGACACTGTGCAAGAAAGCAAGACACTAGATCTAGATCTGTCTGTCTGCATGTAGCCTACTTACAGGGACACGACTGCCAACTAGTCTCGGCCCGCTCAAAATAACAATGACCGAGACTTTCAGTAATTCCTTCGCGTGACGTCTAACCCTCTTACGTCATAATGTGACGTCTTCAAATGACGAAATGTTAAAGTTTCTACCACAGACATACACACGCACGCACACACGCACACACGCACACACGCACGCACAGACAGACAAAGTTACGATCGCATAGGCTACACTTACGTGAGCCAAAAAGACAAGCT
>NC_090258.1:1130904-1194876 GCF_037325665.1 Littorina saxatilis | reverse complement strand
TTTATCCCACATACGTGAGAGAGATACCCGTGAGATAAAAATCGTTCAAATCACACGTGTGTATATCATGTAAATGAGGTCAACCGGAAGGTCATGCTATGTAAATTAGTAATTACATATTCATGAAGAACTACTTTTGCAACAAAATGGCAACTGCCACGAAACCGATTTGTCAACACTGAAAGAATTTTTGAGTGATGAGCTGTTCGAAGACATGTTTGGTGATGACGCGAATGACGAAGTCGATGAAGAAAAAAGCGAGTCATCCATGATTTATGATTTTTCTCCAATAGACTCATTCGTTCAGACAAACAAGAACAAGAATACTCTCCGAAAAACGGTTTCGATATACGTCGCCTATCGACGTTTATGGCGAAACACGGGGACAAAAGAAACATTAGCGCCATCCAACCACAAAAATTATGCAACATTCTCTGCTCTTTTTTCATGAGTTTGAAAAAACCGGATGGCAAAGAGTATGAACCATCCCCACGCTGAGGGGCCTTCTCAGCAGCATCCATCGACAGTTGAAGTCTAAAAAGTACTGTGCACCCGTTATAGACGGCCCCGAATTTGCACTTGTAACTGAGAGAAGTCGTGAAGACAAAGCAGAAGATTGTTAAACAGGAAGGTTGTGGCAACTTACCTAACAGGGCTCAACCGCTGAAAGATGAAGATGTTGACAAGCTGTGGCAGACAAAACAGCTCGGAGTCGCAGATCCAGAAGTAATCCTGAATACTCTGTGGTGGCAAAACACAGTCAACTTTGGTCTGCGCAGCGTGACACCTCACAGGCACATGCAGTGAGGAGACGTGTCCTTGCATGAAGACAGTAATGGCAGAGAATATCTCCAATTTTGCGAAAGACAATCCAAAACATGCCAGGGCGACATGTGAAGAAAAGCTGGGATCATCAACCCGAGGTAGATCTACACCAACCACTCTGCACGCCAGTTCCTAGTGCAGAAACTTTCCGAGAATAACGTTCCTCCGACCAAAATAATGCAGCTATCTGGGCACAACAACGTTAAGCAGCATTTCCCAAGAGGAACACCGTGGCTTCAGTCTGATGCTAAACGGCACTGCACCGGTCTCGGAGCTGTCGCCAGTGTCGGCAGACGACACATTGGATTCGCACGGCCACTTCAACTCCAGCCGTCTCCAATGCCACTGCCACAATCACATCCCAGCAAACGCTAACAACACTGTTTGCCTGTGCACGTTGGTACCATCAACATCAACCAATATTTGTCCAGTCACCAAACCGAGAAGTGACCATCTGAAAGCTGTCGACTCGCCTGGCTCCGACTTGACTGTCATCCTGTCGCGGAAGGATATGCTTTGCTGTTGTTGTTCCTTTTGGTTTCTGTTATCCTGTGGCCACTGCTTTTCTTTTTATCTGGTATATTTTGAAGTGACCATCATTTCGTTGTTCGAATTTATTTAATCAATGTTCAATATTAAACTTAACAGTGTTAACAAAGGCGAACTACTTTGTCCTAGTTTGAGAGTGTGTGTCATGGCGGAGGAATGAATGTCAAATTGAGTAAAGTGGTTTGAAGTTCTAAAGCGGGTTGATCCAAAGGCAATAGCGCTGTCTGTGACTTTTAGTTAGATCTGGCACAGAAGTATATAATGTAGGATAAACAGAATACTACATGGCTTGCTGTGTCGTACCAGATTTACACTCGTTGCTTTTTCAAATAGTGAACAGCTCGCTTTCGCTCGCAGTTCACTATTTAAAAAAACAACTCGTGTAAATCTGGTACGACACAGCAAGCCATGTAGTATTCTCTATTTATTCCTGGCAAATTTCGACCAAATGATTATCGAAGATGGTTATGCAAATAAGATGCAACAACGGAAAACAGACGAAATTAAACAGAGACCCCAAGCCCGTGACAGACAGACAGACAGACAGACAGACAGACAGACAGACAGACAGACAGACACAGAGACTGAGACAGAGACAGACAGACTAGACAAGCCGACAAACAAAAAAACAACATGAAAAGACACATGTAGATGACGATGCTGAACCCAATACCGATGCCGATGTCGATGATGATGATGATGATGATGATGATGATGATGATGATGATGATGATCATGATGATGATATATCTCTTTATTTCCCTCTCTTGGAGAGTTTGCTGCGTGATAGCCTCTAACCCTATTCATTGTATAACAACGTTAAATCATCATCGTCATCTCTCTCTCCCGTTCTCTCTCTCGCCCCCCCCCCCCCCCCTCTCTCTCTCTCTCTCTCTCTCTCTCTCTCTCTCTCTCTCTCTCTCTCTCTCTCTCTCTCTTACACACTTTCTCTTTCCTACTCTCTCTCTGTTTTGTTCTCCTTTCTCTGTCAGATTTGTTTTAAACAAACACGTAGGAAAGAAATCTGCAGAGCTGTTGCAATTGTGTCTTTTATCTCTATCTCTTTCTATGATTTTTTTCCGGTTTTTGACTGTGTGCCTATCTGTCTGTCTTCCTCTCTCTCGCAGGTTACTGTCTGTCCGTATGTCTGTCCGTCTGTTTGTCCGTCTCTCTCACTCTGTCTCTGTCTTTCTCTCTTATTTAATTACCCTAACTCTCACTCTCTCTCTCTCTACAATTACAAATACAATTTTTGTATTAAACATGCCCCTCTCCTCTTTATTGGTATAATGTACACAAACCCTTTTCGAATGAAGGGACTTACAAACCAACCACTACATGTATTTAGATGTGTGATGATCTTGGCAATGTCTTGCTTGTTTGATTGATTTTCTTTAAAATGTAATGTATGGATTAGAGCATGATGTTGAGAAAGTGCAAACTGCACTATACCACTTAATTCACATCAATCAACTCGCAATTTACCTCAATGCAATGCATTTTGTGTACATATGTATAATGTGGTTTTCACTTTAGTTATCTGTTAAAATGTAGAATTTTAGTTATCTATTTTCTAATTTTTATCTTGTATTTTTTATTTCATTTTTTTAGTTAGTCCCTCTTTAGGGCGAGGGCTGGATGTAAAAAAGCAGACCACTGCTTAATCTACTACCCTCGTTAAATAAAGAATTGTCATTGTCATTGTCTCTCTCTCTCTCCTTCTCTCTCTCTCTCTCTCTCTCTCTATCTGTCCCTCCGGCAGCACACATTTTTCGCTCCAGCAATTTACTTGAACAAGTGAAGAAAATGCCTGTCGTTGGACTACCAACTGCTGTGGAAGCTACCTTGACAGGCCTGCCAGCTGACCACTATGTCAAATACTGGAAAGTCACCGGAGAATGAGAAGGAGCCACAGTCACACTTCAACTGCTCAGCACAGAGAACCAACAGGCCGCCATTTGCCGAGCTAGTCAACGCAACGTAAACAAAACCCCTTCGCAGCTCAGACGTGACAGACAATGATCCCAACAATTTAACAGCAAAGAGGTATGCGTTTCTTCTGTTGATACAGCTGATCGATCATCTGCGAAATCATGCCAGCACAACATCAGGCATAATTCACACAAACACGCACGACAAAGTTCCTGACGTTAGGCACAAACAGAAAATGAGACTACACGCCGGCGAACGCATTGACAGCGAGGCAAGCTGTGTTGTGAACATTGAAGCACGTGAATCACGGAGCCACATTCCATCCAAGCTGACGGAACCTGCCTTGCAGCAATCCGTTGACTCCACATGCGTGGCCACTGACAGTGACAAGGACAGATATTTTACGTCAGAGAGTGATACAGAGGAACCAGTGGAAAAGCAGTTGACTAAAGCTGAAAAGGATGCTTTGGAAAGGGAGTACAGTCTAGGGGAAGTAAACGCACTTGCTTTAGAAATTACTACGAACCCCAGAACACGAAAGAAAGTGATTAGAATGGTGTACAATGCTTCATCCAAACAGCTGCTTGCAAAATCAGATGACTTCATGTTCACCTACGATTGTACCAAAGCTGAAACATTGTACTGGACGTTATTCAGGGACAAAGCAGACATGAGTTATGATGAATCAGAACGACTGGCATTTATTGAGGAGCCTGCGGATGTGCGACGAACACTGTACCTTATTGAGATAAATCATATCGCCAAGGATTTGCATGCACTGGTTACACTTCTCAGAGCCTACCTTCAGACTTGAACTTTGATCGCTGTTGTATCACATTTACGTATCATTACATGCTGCTTCTCTTGCAAAACTCGTAAAGCACTACTACTATATTTTGCAGCTGATACTGGTAAAACGTTAATACTCTATGATTGTATTAAAACATTATTGTACATAATGCACTGGAAACATTTTCAAACATAATGTGGTTAACTTCTATTTCACCTCAATGAGCGAGGGCGGGATGAAAAAAAAAAGTAGTTTAGCATTTCCTATTCTGTTACAGTGTTAAGATTAAGGTCAATTCAATTCAATTTAATTCAATTCAATTCAATACAATCATCTCTCCCTCATTCTCGTTCTCATAAATAGGACTCAAACCATACCGGCACGGTGGCCTAGTGGTAAGGCGTCCGCCCCGTGATCGGGAGGTCGTGGGTTCGAAACCCGGCCGGGTCATACCTAAGACTTTAAAATTGGCAATCTAGTGGCTGCTCCGCCTGGCGTCTGGCATTATGGGGTTAGTGCTAGGACTGGTTGGTCCGGTGTCAGAATAATGTGACTGGGTAAGACATGAAGCCTGTGCTGCGACTTCTGTCTTGTGTGTGGCGCACGTTATATGTCAAAGCAGCACCGCCCTGATATGGCCCTTCGTGGTCGGCTGGGCGTGAAGCAAACAAACAAACAAACAAGCACGTTCCCATTTCACTGCTGTACAGCAAACATCGTCCCCAAATACCTGTGTCTGTGTGTCACCGACTTAGTTGCTCTGCAGAGTGTGTGTGTGTGTGTGTGTAATACTGCCTTGCTGCAGAGTTTGTGTTATACCGCTTTGCTCTGCTGAGTGTGTTTGTGTTAATTACGGTCTGTCTGTCTGTATATTCTTTTGTCTGTCCGTCTGTCACTCAAGGGTAAGGGGGTGTCCTTAACCTCTCCTTTGTTGTCTCGGTCTGTCTCTCTGTCTCTGTCTATCTGTCTATGTCGCTCTTTCTGACTCTCTCCCTCTCAGCGGAGATCAAAGCCAATGAAAAACACACATCTCTGAAGCAGTTTTAGCTTGTGCCTCCAAATGACTGCTGTACAACAACCAGACCCCATCTGACTGCTGTTTGGGAAACAGTCCCCAATTCACTGCTGTACACCATTTACGTATCATTACATGCTGTTTCTCTTTCGAAACTTGTAAAGCACTACTTCTATTTTGCAGCTGATACTGGTAAAATGTTAATACACTATGATTGTATTGAAACATTATTGTACATAAAGCACTGGAACATTTTCAAACATAATGTGGTTAACTTCTATTTCAACTCAATGGGCGAGGGCGGGATGGAAAAAAACATTTTAGCATTTCTTGTTCTGTTACAGTGTTAAGAGAAAGATAAATTCAATTCAATTTAATACAACTCTCTCTCCCTCATTCTCATTCTCATAAATCAGACTCAAACCATCCGTTGTCAGGGTCGTGAATGCTAGCTACTGACTGGATTGGAAATACTCTTATGTCGCCTAGCGCCATATGTAACTGATGAAACCATTCATAGCACAGCGCAGAGCTATCGGTTTTTGGACGTCCCCATTTCACTGCTGTACAGCAAACATCGTCCCCAAATAACTGTGTCTGTGTGTCACCGACTTAGTTGCTCTGCAGAGTCTGTGTGTGTAATACTGCCTTGCTCTGCTGAGTTTGTGTGTTATACCGCTTTGCTCTGCTGAGTGTGTGTGTTTGTGTTAATTACGGTCTGTCTGTATATTCTTTTGTCTGTCCGTCTGTCACTCAAGGGTAAACCGGCACGATTAGCTTAGTGGTGAGGCGTCCGCCCCGTGATCGGGAGGTCGTGGGTTTGAACCTCGGCCGGTGTCACGATTTCATCTTTCGCCTGTGTACATATTTCCCCCTCGATATTTACTCGAGACCGAAATGTTGTTTCCTGGTAAAATTAAGAAGAGAAATTATTTATGGACGAAAAGCATGTCAGTTTCTTGCATGTGAAAAAAATTGGTTGTGAAATTAAATAGATTTCACTCCCAAAATCGAATTCTTCGAAAACGTGTACCGAGTGGTTACGTCCCTTGAGTAAGAAGGGAAACATTTTAGGATGAATCAAATTTCTAAGTTAAATAAAATAATTGGTTGGACAAATTTGGCCCCATTAATGTAAGGTACACAAGGTCGCTCATCAGTACTATCGAAGGGTGTTTTTTTTGTTCAGTGTAGAGTTTATACTAGATCAACGAGGCCGAAAATCGAAATATCAACACGGCGAAAGATGAAAACGTCACACCGGGTCATACCTAAGACTTTAAAATTGGAAATCTAGTGGCTGATCCACATCCCATTTTGGTGCAATCCCATTTTGCCGCCGTCCCATTTTTTTCCCCATCCCATTTTCGCGACATTTCACAAGCCAAGCGTCATTTTATAAAATTTATAATTTTGGATGATTAATGAGATGAGGATGATTATAATGATGATGCTATGGATTTCCAATTTGGATTGAGACTACGTGACAGGGCATTTTACTAACATGTCATAACAATAGCGCGACATCCCATTTTGACACCATATCCCATTTGGCCGCCATGCCGTTTCACCGTATTCCATTTATCCCCCATCCCATTGTCGCGACATTTCACAAGCCAAGCGTCATTTTACTACCGTGTCATAACAATAGCACGTCATCCCATTTTGACACCATCCCATTTGGCCGCCATCACATTTTTTATTTATTCTTCTTGCCAAGCCTCACTATACTACTATACTGCGTTATTCAACTAGGAAGACATTCCGTTTACGCCAAATTCCATTTTTGCCACAATCCAAAATGTCGCGAAATAGAGATGGCGGCAAAATGGGATGACGGCAAAACGGCATGGCGACAAAATGGAATGTGACGCTAGTGGTTTGACACGGTGGTAAAATGACACATGGCCTATGAAATGTCGGAAAAATGGGATGGGGGCAAAATGGGATAACGGCGAAACGGGATTGCGCCAAAATGGGAAGTGGAGCTAATGGTACATGACATGGTGGTAAAATGACACTTGGCCTGTAAAATGTCGCAAAAATGGGATGGGGGCGAAATGGGCTAACGGCCAAACGGGATTGCGCCAAAATGGGATGTGGGGCTATTGGTACATGATATGGTGGTAAAATGACACTAGGCCTGAGAAATGTCGCCAAAATGGGATTGGGGCGAATTGGGATAACGGCGAAACAGGACTAATAGATCCCTTGACTTGGGGTAGTGCGACTCTGTCACTGCTAGCTTTCCACTCGGAGGAAGCGACCGGAATTTCCCAACGATGGGACATCCTAGTAATTAATTTTTTTTTTTTAATTCCTAAAATTAACAGAGTCGCGCTACCCCAAAAGTCAAGGAATTTCGTGTTTGTCCCTTGACTTTGGAGATGACAAGAAAATATCGGGCGCAAAAACGTGATTTGTAAAATTTTTCACAACATATGTCGCCTAGCGCCATGTACGTGATGAAACCATTCATATAGCTCTGCGGGAGCTCTGCACTTTTGGACGTCCCCATTTCACTGCTGTACAGCAAACATCGTCCCCAAATACCTGTTTGTTTCTAAAAAAATCACGCTGGAGGTTGCATTTTATGTAATAACCTCCTGAAATGAGTTTTGACACTTTAGAATGGCATGTAAAATGACACATGGCCTATGAAATGTCGCAAAAATGGGATGGGGGCAAAATGGGATAACGGCCAAACGGGATTGCGCCAAAATGGGACGTGGAGCTAATGGTACATGACATGGTGGTAAAATGACACGGCCTGTAAAATGTCGCAAAAATGGGATGGGGGCGAAATGGGCTAACGGCCAAACGGGATTGCACCAAAATGGGACGTGGAGCTAATGGTACATGACATGGTGGTAAAATGACACGGCCTGTAAAATGTCGCAAAAATGGGATGGGGGCGAAATGGGTTAACGGCGAAACGGGATTGCGCCAAAATGGGATGTGGAGCTAATGGTACATGATATGGTGGTAAAATGACACTTGGCCTGAGAAATGTCGCCAAAATGGTATGGGGGCGAATTGGGATAACGGCGAAACAGGACTAATAGATCCCTTGACTTGGGGTAGTGCGACTCTGTCACTGCTAGCTTTCCACTCGGAGGAAGCGACCGGAATTTCCCAACGATGGGGCATCCTAGTAATGAATTTTTTTTTTTTTTTTAATTCTTAAAATTAACAGAGTCGCGCTACCCCAAAAGTCAAGGAATTTCGTGTTTGTCCCTTGACTTTGGAGATGACAAGAAAATATCGGGCGCAAAAACGTGATTTGTAAAATTTTTCACAACATATGTCGCCTAGCGCCATGTATGTGATGAAATCATTCATATAGCTCTGCGGGAGCTCTGCACTTTTGGACGTCCCCATTTCACTGCTGTACAGCAAACATCGTCCCCAAATACCTGTTTGTTTCTAAAAAATCACGCTGGAGGTTGCATTTTATGTAATAACCTCCTGAAATGAGTTTTGACACTTTAGAATGGCATGTAAAATGACACATAACCTATGAAATGTCGCAAAAATGGGATGGGGGCAAAATGGGATGGGGGCAAAATGGGATAACGGCCAAACGGGATTGCGTCAAAATGGGACGTGGAGCTAATGGTACATGACATGGTGGTAAAATGACACGGCCTGTAAAATGTCGCAAAAATGGGATGGGGGCGAAATGGGCTAACGGCGAAACGGGATTGCGCCAAAATGGGATGTGGAGCTAATGGTACATGATATGGTGGTAAAATGACACTTGGCCTGAGAAATGTCGCCAAAATGGGATGGGGGCGAATTGGGATAACGGCGAAACAGGACTAATAGATCCCTTGACTTGGGGTAGTGCGACTCTGTCACTGCTAGCTTTCCACTCGGAGGAAGCGACCGGAATTTCCCAACGATGGGACATCCTAGTAATGAATTTTTTTTTTTTAATTCTTAAAATTAACAGAGTCGCGCTACCCCAAAAGTCAAGGAATTTCGTGTTTGTCCCTTGACTTTGGAGATGACAAGAAAATATCGGGCGCAAAAACGTGATTTGTAAAATTTTTCACAACATATGTCGCCTAGCGCCATGTATGTGATGAAACCATTCATATAGCTCTGCGGGAGCTCTGCACTTTTGCATGGACGTCCCCATTTCACTGCTGTACAGCAAACATCGTCCCCAAATACCTGTTTGTTTCTAAAAAATCACGCTGGAGGTTGCATTTTATGTAATAACCTCCTGAAATGAGTTTTGACACTTTAGAATGGCATTTAACGCTCATTGAAGTTTTAACAAACTTTCTAACACCTAAAACATTCATAGCACCGATAACGTAATTCTAGCTCTGCACTTTGTGTACACATACGTCCCCATTTCACTGCTGTACAGCAAACATCGTCCCCAAATGTCTGTTTTTCTAAAAATCACGCTGGAGGTTGCATTTTATGTAATAACCTCCTGAAATGAGTTTTCACACTTTAAAATGGCATTTAACGCTCATTGAAGTTTTAAGAAACTTTCTAACACTTAAAACAAAAGAGACCCCAAATGCCTGTGTTTTGAGCAAGATGGCATTTTGATACACAGCCGACCCCAAATGACTGTAAAACCACCTATGTGTGTGTGTGTTTGTGTGTTTGTGTGTGTGTGTGTGTGTGTGTGCGTGTGTGTGTGTGTGTGTGTGTGTGTGTGTGTGTGTGTGTGTGTGTGTGTGTGTGTGTGTGTGTGTGCGTGTGTGTGCGTGCCTTCGTGTGAGCGTGTGCATCTGTTGTGTGTTAATGTCTCTGTGTCTGTTGTTGTTGTTGTTGTTTTTGTTGACGTCGTTGTTGTTGTCGTCGTTGTTGCTGTTGTTGTTGTTGTTGTTGTTGTTAGCGGCAGACACATCTATGGTTTTAAGATCTAAACAATACTTTCTGAAAACCATTACTAGCGAACTTGCAGGATCTTTGATATCTTCTGAAAATACAAGCACGTACAATATAACATAAATCAACCAACTAAACCATCAACAACGCGTTAATTTGTCCTGTCTAAAATCTAGCCTATTCCGGTTTCGTCCCGTCCTGTGCTGTTCAGCTCCTCAGCTTGCCCCGCGATGACCTTTGCGGTTAGCAGGGCGCGGCAAAACCTAACAACAATCAATTATCAGAACGTGACAACACAAAACCGCAAAAGCCGCAGTATGAAGGCAAACTTAGCTAAAAACAACCAATCAGCCAATACTTGCCTGAACTTCCTGTTGACGTCACATGACCCGGAACTGTTGACTTGTTATGGGGTTTGTGTGGAGTTCGTGTAGCTGGGAAGAAAGTCGATGTCAGTCTATTTTGGTTCGCGCATCACTGTTTTGAGTTGGCGCGCCGAGGTGTCAAAAAGACTTTTCTTTTTTGGCTTCCAGTGCGTGGGAACATTGTCTTCCTTCTGACGGCCAGCCTGGCCAGTTATTGATAGCTTCCGTCGAAAATGAGTGTCCGTGCTGGTGCTATTTTCAGCCTTTCTAATTTCATGATTGTGTTATGTTTGATTCCTGTCGAAAATCATTCACTAGCATATTAACCAATAATATTTCTTAATATTCGCTGAGATATCGGTCTAGACCTCGCATAAATTAATGGCGACATTAGTGCTGTATGATCCACAACATCGGACTAATAGACGCGATATATATCACAGCTATTTCAAAGACATAACGATGAAAACAATTTCAGCTATCTGCATTTCTGTGATAACTTTGATTAAGCCTAATTGCCTAATTGGGTTTTTTTCTGTCATTGTATTGTATATGCAAGGGTTGCGTTAACGAATGTTCTTGTTGTAGATGGTGATCTGCTTAGGTCCTTTACCAATTCTTTCTTATGCTGCAAATGTGTTAGAAACAAAATATAATTGTGCAGTTTTATTCTTTACATTACAAAAATAGAGGATAATTTCAAGGAGAAAACGCGGTCACATTCTTCACACACCACTGATAGTACTACGAGATTCAGATGTTAACATATCACTGACAGTACTACGAGATTCAGATGTTAACATATCACTGACAGTACTACGAGATTCAGATGTTAACATATCACTGACAGTACTACGAGATTCAGATGTTAACATATCACTGACAGTACTACGAGATTAAAATGTTAACATATCACTGACAGTACTACGAGATTCAGATGTTAACATATCACTGACAGTACTACGAGATTCAGATGTTAACATATCACTGACTGTACTACGAGATTAAGATGTTAACATATCACTGACAGTACTACGAGATTCAGATGTTAACATATCACTGACAGTACTACGAGATTCAGATGTTAACATATCACTGACAGTACTACGAGATTCAGATGTTAACATATCACTGACAGTACTACGAGATTCAGATGTTAACATATCACTGACAGTACTACGAGATTCAGATGTTAACATATCACTGACAGTACTACGAGATTAAGATGTTCACGATATTAAAATGGAAATGAACATTTGGAGAAAAGAAAAGAGTTTAAGAACACACACACACACACACACACACACACACACATCTGCGAAGTTATCAGCCTTGAGTTCTCAGGACCGTGATAATATGCAGGTTTGTCTGTATATTTGGAAAAGAGAAGAAATGGCGAAACTGTTTTTTAGATGCATCATTTTCTACTTCTTGGCTGGTGCAGCGATACCATATCCGAAAATGTCTGTCACAATTCGCCAAAGTCACTTAACTAAAGTAGACACAATTACAAACATATTCCGGGCCATAGAATTTAGAAATTTAGAATTTAGAATTTGCTTACGTGTACATAAAGGCCAAAACAAAGCGTGTTCAAACCGAAATAAAACAGAAGGGTAAGACAAAATGCGTGCGAGGGAGGGATTATTCTCCAGAGCTGCGTGCCATTTCATGACATGCATTTTCATTCCTTTAAATCACAATAACGTATATTTAATGGAAACTAGAATGTATTCCCTTTACTTTTGTCAGTACCACTCCATTTTGATAATGATACAGACATGCAACAAAAAACATTGTATATAATTCTTTTTTCTTAAATGTTAGCATTCAAATCCATTTGACAACCTTTGGTTTCTATGTTACAAAGGCGATGTATCCACAACATCGGACTAATAGACGCGATATATATCACAGCTATTTCAAAGACATAACGATGAAAACAATTTCAGTTATCTGCATTTCTGTGATGACTTTGATGTGTTGTTATTAAGCCTAATTGCCTAATTGTTTTTTCTGTCATTGTATTGTATATGCAAGGGTTGCGTTAACGAATGTTCTTGTTGTAGATGGTGATCTGCTTAGGTCCTTTACCAATTCTTTCTTAAAGAGACCAAAAAGCAATGTACTCACGTTAAAATGACGAACACGGAACGAATAACGGCGACGTTTCGACCTAAGGGTCTTCTTCAGGCACAAAAACACAAAAGTACACACACAAAAAAGAAGAAGAAAGACGATAGAACAAATAAAGAGGAGAACAACTGACAAAACAACTGCACTGCACAAACCGACAAATGACAAAGACAGAGAAGCAAGGGAAGCTACTCGAGGAGAATGAAAAGCGGCAGTTTTGAGGTCTGTAGACCAAACAAAATGTGAGGGGGGGGGGGGGGGGTGCGTGAAAGGGAACGAAAGAGGAGACTCGCGTACCCGTGCGGACACACACACACACACACACACACACACACACACACGCACACACACACACACACACACATACACACAAGGTGGAACAGCGGGGGGAAGGTTGAGATGAATGAATTAACGGCGAATGTTAATTCCATCGGGGCAGGTAGTGCCAAGGGATGATATGATGTGGGACTCCCTGAGTTTGCGCTCGAAGGAGTCGCCACGTACTTGCCACAGAGCCATGACTCTGACATGATCAAGTGAGTGACCAGCGGCGGTGAAGTGAAGGGATACTGGCCTATTGCGGGAATGACGGATGTCAGCCAGATGCTCGGAGAAACGCACCTCAAGGGTGCGCGCGGTTTCTCCGATATAAATCTGGCGACAAGAGAGGCAGTTGTTTTGTCAGTTGTTCTCCTCTTTATTTGTTCTATCGTCTTTCTTCTTCTTTTTTGTGTGTGTACTTTTGTGTTTTTGTGCCTGAAGAAGACCCTTAGGTCGAAACGTCGCCGTTATTCGTTCCGTGTTCGTCATTTTAACGTGAGTACATTGCTTTTTGGTCTCTTTATTGTTCCCTCTCACATGCAGTCGCCATTGTTTAATTCTTTCTTATGCTGCAAATGTGTTAGAAACAAAATATAATTGTGCAGTTTTATTCTTTACATTACAAAAATAGAGGATAATTTCAAGGAGAAAACGCGGTCACATTCTTCACACACCACTGATAGTACTACGAGATTCAGATGTTAACATACCACTGACAGTACTACGAGATTCAGATGTTAACATATCACTGACAGTACTACGAGATTCAGATGTTAACATACCACTGACAGTACTACGAGATTCAGATGTTAACATATCACTGACAGTACTACGAGATTCAGATGTTAACATATCACTGACAGTACTACGAGATTCAGATGTTAACATATCACTGACAGTACTACGAGATTCAGATGTTAACATATCACTGACAGTACTACGAGATTAAGATGTTAACATATCACTGACAGTACTACGAGATTCAGATGTTAACATGTCACTGACAGTACTACGAGATTCAGATGTTAACATATCACTGACTGTACTACGAGATTCAGATGTTAACATATCACTGACAGTACTACGAGATTCAGATGTTAACATATCACTGACAGTACTACGAGATTCAGATGTTAACATATCACTGACAGTACTACGAGATTCAGATGTTAACATATCACTGACAGTACTACGAGATTCAGATGTTAACATATCACTGACAGTACTACGAGATTAAGATGTTCACGATATTAAAATGGAAATGAACATTTGGAGAAAAGAAAAGAGTTTAAGAACACACACACACACACACACACACACACATCTGCGAAGTTATCAGCCTTGAGTTCTCAGGACCGTGATAATATGCAGGTTTGTCTGTATATTTGGAAAAGAGAAGAAATGGCGAAACTGTTTTTTAGATGCATCATTTTCTACTTCTTGGCTGGTGCAGCGATACCATATCCGAATATTCCGGGCCATAGAATTTAGAAATTTAGAATTTAGAATTTGCTTACGTGTACATAAAGGCCAAAACAAAGCGTGTTCAAACCGAAATAAAACAGAAGGGTAAGAAGAAGGGTAAAACAAAATGGAAAAACCGAGAAGCAGCGTGCGAGGAATGGTTTTTTCTCCAGAGCTGCGTGCCATTTCATGACATGCATTTTCATTCCTTTAAATCACAATAACGTATATTTAATGGAAACTAGAATGTATTCCCTTTACTTTTGTCAGTACCACTCCATTTTGATAATGATACAGACATGCAACAAAAAACATTGTATATAATTCTTTTTTCTTAAATGTTAGCATTCAAATCCATTTGACAACCTTTGGTTTCTATGTTACAAAGGCGATGTACCTTGAAACCCTTATAGTTTACTGAACGTAGACACACACAAAATGTGCACGAATTTGTTATTCTTTCTCTGCAGGCCAAGGATGTAAATGGAACCAGTATTTATCCCCCCTCCTAGATCCAGTCCTTGAAAGGATGGAAGATGAAGAAGTGCCTCCAAGTTTGGTGATGAAAAGACAAAGGGACAGATCGGGGCTGACAGACAGAGAGAGGAGAAGACAAGGGGAACGAAGGGAGAACAAGACAAAGGGACAGATCAGGGCTGACAGACAGAGAGAGGAGAAGACAAGGGGAACGAAGGGAGAACAAGACAAAGGGACAGATCGGGGCTGACAGACAGACAGAGAGAGGAGAAGACAAGGGGAACGAAGGGAGAACAAGACAAAGGGACAGATCGGGGCTGACAGACAGAGAGAGGAGAAGACAAGGGGAACGAAGGGAGAACAAGACAAAGGGACAGATCGGGGCTGACAGACAGAGAGAGGAGAAGACAAGGGGAACGAAGGGAGAACAAGACAAAGGGACAGATCGGGGCCGACAGACAGAGAGAGGAGAAGACAAGGGGAACGAAGGAAGAACAAGACAAAGGGACAGATCGGGACTGACAGACAGAGAGAGGAGAAGACAAGGGGAACGAAGGGAGAGCAAGACAAAGGGACAGATCGGGGCTGACAGACAGAGAGAGGAGAAGACAAGGGGAACGAAGGGAGAACAAGACAAAGGGACAGATCGGGGCTGACAGACAGACAGAGAGAGGAGAAGACAAGGGGAACGAAGGGAGAACAAGACAAAGGGACAGATCGGGGCTGACAGACAGACAGAGAGAGGAGAAGACAAGGGGAACGAAGGGAGAACAAGACAAAGGGACAAATCGGGGCTGACAGACAGAGAGAGGAGAAGACAAGGGGAACGAAGGGAGAACAAGACAAAGGGACAGATCGGGACTGACAGACAGAGAGAGGAGAAGACAAGGGGAACGAAGGGAGAACAAGACAAAGGGACAGATCGGGGCTGACAGACAGAGAGAGGAGAAGACAAGGGGAACGAAGGGAGAACAAGACAAAGGGACAGATCGGGACTGACAGACAGAGAGAGGAGAAGACAAGGGGAACGAAGGGAGAACAAGACAAAGGGACAGATCGGGGCTGACAGACAGAGAGAGGAGAAGACAAGGGGAACGAAGGGAGAACAAGACAAAGGGACAGATCGGGGCTGACAGACAGAGAGAGGAGAAGACAAGGGGAACGAAGGGAGAGCAAGACAAAGGGACAGATCGGGGCTGACAGACAGAGAGAGGAGAAGACAAGGGGAACGAAGGGAGAGCAAGACAAAGGGACAGATCGGGGCTGACAGACAGAGAGAGGAGAAGACAAGGGGAACGAAGGGAGAGCAAGACAAAGGGACAGATCGGGGCTGACAGACAGAGAGAGGAGAAGACAAGGGGAACGAAGGGAGAGCAAGACAAAGGGACAGATCGGGGCTGACAGACAGAGAGAGGAGAAGACAAGGGGAACGAAGGGAGAACAAGACAAAGGGACAGATCGGGGCTGACAGACAGACAGAGAGAGGAGAAGACAAGGGGAACGAAGGGAGAACAAGACAAAGGGACAGATCGGGGCTGACAGACAGACAGAGAGAGGAGAAGACAAGGGGAACGAAGGGAGAACAAAACAAAGGGACAGATCGGGGCTGACAGACAGAGAGAGGAGAAGACAAGGGGAACGAAGGGAGAACAAGACAAAGGGACAGATCGGGGCTGACAGACAGACAGAGAGAGGAGAAGACAAGGGGAACGAAGGGAGAACAAGACAAAGGGACAGATCGGGGCTGACAGACAGAGAGAGGAGAAGACAAGGGGAACGAAGGGAGAACAAGACAAAGGGACAGATCGGGGCTGACAGACAGAGAGAGGAGAAGACAAGGGGAACGAAGGGAGAACAAGACAAAGGGACAGATCAGGGCTGACAGACAGAGAGAGGAGAAGACAAGGGGAACGAAGGGAGAACAAGACAAAGGGACAGATCGGGGCTGACAGACAGACAGAGAGAGGAGAAGACAAGGGGAACGAAGGGAGAACAAGACAAAGGGACAGATCGGGGCTGACAGACAGACAGAGAGAGGAGAAGACAAGGGGAACGAAGGGAGAACAAGACAAAGGGACAGATCAGGGCTGACAGACAGAGAGAGGAGAAGACAAGGGGAACGAAGGGAGAACAAGACAAAGGGACAGATCAGGGCTGACAGACAGAGAGAGGAGAAGACAAGGGGAACGAAGGGAGAACAAGACAAAGGGACAGATCGGGACTGACAGACAGAGAGAGGAGAAGACAAGGGGAACGAAGGGAGAACAAAACAAAAGGACAGATCGGGGCTGACAGACAGACAGAGAGAGGAGAAGACAAGGGGAACGAAGGGAGAACAAGACAAAGGGACAGATCGGGGCTGACAGACAGAGAGAGGAGAAGACAAGGGGAACGAAGGGAGAACAAGACAAAGGGACAGATCAGGGCTGACAGACAGAGAGAGGAGAAGACAAGGGGAACGAAGGGAGAACAAGACAAAGGGACAGATCGGGGCTGACAGACAGAGAGAGGAGAAGACAAGGGGAACGAAGGGAGAACAAGACAAAGGGACAGATCGGGGCTGACAGACAGAGAGAGGAGAAGACTAGGGGAACGAAGGGAGAACAAGACAAAGGGACAGATCGGGGCTGACAGACAGAGAGAGGAGAAGACAAGGGGAACGAAGGGAGAACAAGACAAAGGGACAGATCGGGGCTGACAGACAGAGAGAGGAGAAGACAAGGGGAACGAAGGGAGAACAAGACAAAGGGACAGATCGGGGCTGACAGACAGACAGAGAGAGGAGAAGACAAGGGGAACGAAGGGAGAACAAGACAAAGGGACAGATCAGGGCTGACAGACAGAGAGAGGAGAAGACAAGGGGAACGAAGGGAGAACAAGACAAAGGGACAGATCGGGGCTGACAGACAGAGAGAGGAGAAGACAAGGGGAACGAAGGGAGAACAAGACAAAGGGACAGATCGGGGCTGACAGACAGAGAGAGGAGAAGACAAGGGGAACGAAGGGAGAACAAAACAAAGGGACAGATCGGGGCTGACAGACAGAGAGAGGAGAAGACAAGGGGAACGAAGGGAGAACAAGACAAAGGGACAGATCGGGGCTGACAGACAGACAGAGAGAGGAGAAGACAAGGGGAACGAAGGGAGAACAAAACAAAGGGACAGATCAGGGCTGACAGACAGAGAGAGGAGAAGACAAGGGGAACGAAGGGAGAACAAGACAAAGGGACAGATCGGGGCTGACAGACAGACAGAGAGAGGAGAAGACAAGGGGAACGAAGGGAGAACAAGACAAAGGGACAGATCGGGGCTGACTGACAGACAGACAGAGGAGAAGACAAGGGGAACGAAGGGAGAACAAGACAAAGGGACAGATCGGGGCTGACAGACAGACAGAGAGAGGAGAAGACAAGGGGAACGAAGGGAGAACAAGACAAAGGGACAGATCGGGACTGACAGACAGAGAGAGGAGAAGACAAGGGGAACGAAGGGAGAACAAGACAAAGGGACAGATCGGGGCTGACAGACAGACAGAGAGAGGAGAAGACAAGGGGAACGAAGGGAGAACACGACAAAGGGACAGATCGGGACTGACAGACAGACAGAGAGAGGAGAAGACAAGGGGAACGAAGGGAGAACAAGACAAAGGGACAGATCGGGGCTGACAGACAGACAGAGAGAGGAGAAGACAAGGGGAACGAAGGGAGAACAAGACAAAGGGACAAATCGGGGCTGACAGACAGAGAGAGGAGAAGACAAGGGGAACGAAGGGAGAACAAGACAAAGGGACAGATCGGGACTGACAGACAGAGAGAGGAGAAGACAAGGGGAACGAAGGGAGAACAAGACAAAGGGACAGATCGGGGCTGACAGACAGAGAGAGGAGAAGACAAGGGGAACGAAGGGAGAACAAGACAAAGGGACAGATCGGGGCTGACAGACAGACAGAGAGAGGAGAAGACAAGGGGAACGAAGGGAGAACAAGACAAAGGGACAGATCGGGGCTGACAGACAGACAGAGGAGAAGACAAGGGGAACGAAGGGAGAACAAGACAAAGGGACAGATCGGGGCTGACAGACAGAGAGAGGAGAAGACAAGGGGAACGAAGGGAGAACAAGACAAAGGGACAGATCGGGGCTGACAGACAGAGAGAGGAGAAGACAAGGGGAACGAAGGGAAGAACAAGACAAAGGGACAGATCGGGGCTGACAGACAGAGAGAGGAGAAGACTAGGGGAACGAAGGGAGAACAAGACAAAGGGACAGATCGGGGCTGACAGACAGAGAGAGGAGAAGACAAGGGGAACGAAGGGAGAACAAGACAAAGGGACAGATCGGGGCTGACAGACAGAGAGAGGAGAAGACAAGGGGAACGAAGGGAGAACAAGACAAAGGGACAGATCGGGGCTGACAGACAGAGAGAGGAGAAGACAAGGGGAACGAAGGGAGAACAAGACAAAGGGACAGATCGGGGCTGACAGACAGAGAGAGGAGAAGACAAGGGGAACGAAGGGAGAACAAGACAAAGGGACAGATCGGGGCTGACAGACAGAGAGAGGAGAAGACAAGGGGAACGAAGGGAGAACAAGACAAAGGGACAGATCGGGGCTGACAGACAGAGAGAGGAGAAGACAAGGGGAACGAAGGGAGAACAAGACAAAGGGACAGATCGGGGCTGACTGACAGACAGACAGAGGAGAAGACAAGGGGAACGAAGGGAGAACAAGACAAAGGGACAGATCGGGGCTGACAGACAGACAGAGAGAGGAGAAGACAAGGGGAACGAAGGGAGAACAAGACAAAGGGACAGATCGGGACTGACAGACAGAGAGAGGAGAAGACAAGGGGAACGAAGGGAGAACAAGACAAAGGGACAGATCGGGGCTGACAGACAGACAGAGAGAGGAGAAGACAAGGGGAACGAAGGGAGAACACGACAAAGGGACAGATCGGGACTGACAGACAGACAGAGAGAGGAGAAGACAAGGGGAACGAAGGGAGAACAAGACAAAGGGACAGATCGGGGCTGACAGACAGACAGAGAGAGGAGAAGACAAGGGGAACGAAGGGAGAACAAGACAAAGGGACAAATCGGGGCTGACTGACAGACAGAGAGAGGAGAAGACAAGGGGAACGAAGGGAGAACAAGACAAAGGGACAGATCGGGGCTGACAGACAGACAGAGGAGAAGACAAGGGGAACGAAGGGAGAACAAGACAAAGGGACAGATCGGGGCTGACAGACAGACAGAGAGAGGAGAAGACAAGGGGAACGAAGGGAGAACAAGACAAAGGGACAGATCGGGGCTGACAGACAGACAGAGAGAGGAGAAGACAAGGGGAACGAAGGGAGAACACGACAAAGGGACAGATCGGGACTGTCAGACAGAGAGAGGAGAAGACAAGGGGAACGAAGGGAGAACAAGACAAAGGGACAGATCGGGGCTGACAGACAGAGAGAGGAGAAGACAAGGGGAACGAAGGGAGAACAAGACAAAGGGACAGATCGGGGCTGACAGACAGACAGAGAGAGGAGAAGACAAGGGGAACGAAGGGAGAACAAGACAAAGGGACAGATCGGGGCTGACAGACAGAGAGAGGAGAAGACAAGGGGAACGAAGGGAGAACAAGACAAAGGGACAGATCGGGGCTGACAGACAGACAGAGAGAGGAGAAGACAAGGGGAACGAAGGGAGAACAAGACAAAGGGACAGATCGGGGCTGACAGACAGAGAGAGGAGAAGACAAGGGGAACGAAGGGAGAACAAGACAAAGGGACAGATCGGGGCTGACAGACAGACAGAGAGAGGAGAAGACAAGGGGAACGAAGGGAGAACAAGACAAAGGGACAGATCGGGGCTGACAGACAGACAGAGAGAGGAGAAGACAAGGGGAACGAAGGGAGAACAAGACAAAGGGACAGATCGGGGCTGACAGACAGAGAGAGGAGAAGACAAGGGGAACGAAGGGAGAACAAGACAAAGGGACAGATCGGGGCTGACAGACAGAGAGAGGAGAAGACAAGGGGAACGAAGGGAGAACAAGACAAAGGGACAGATCGGGACTGACAGACAGACAGAGAGAGGAGAAGACAAGGGGAACGAAGGGAGAACAAGACAAAGGGACAGATCGGGGCTGACAGACAGAGAGAGGAGAAGACAAGGGGAACGAAGGGAGAACAAGACAAAGGGACAGATCGGGGCTGACAGACAGACAGAGAGAGGAGAAGACAAGGGGAACGAAGGGAGAACAAGACAAAGGGACAGATCGGGGCTGACAGACAGAGAGAGGAGAAGACAAGGGGAACGAAGGGAGAACAAGACAAAGGGACAGATCGGGGCTGACAGACAGAGAGAGGAGAAGACAAGGGGAACGAAGGGAGAACAAGACAAAGGGACAGATCGGGGCTGACAGACAGACAGAGGAGAAGACAAGGGGAACGAAGGGAGAACAAGACAAAGGGACAGATCGGGGCTGAGAGACAGAGAAGTCTGAAGTCTGAATGTTTTAATGAGTAGGCCTTGGGCCCTTTTCATGGAGATGAGCACATCTCAAGCACCAGCATACAAATGCACATAGTGAACAAAAACAAGAACATCGCCCTGTTTCGTTTACGGATTATGGATTACGAATGGAAAGCGCCTTCATGACAAATGTAGAAAAACGTAGCAATAGCGGCTTACTAGTGTTTGAAAACAGCATGGTTAATTTAAACAATGATGGGATTCTAGTGTATTTTCGTGGAATATAATATTCTCTTAACTCAGCATATTTAGGGCATACTAAAACAAAGTGGACTTCATCTTCAACACTGCCACAACAAAATGGACAAGATAAATCAGCGGAGGTTGCATTTAAATTAAAGCGAAATCGATGCACTTTCAGAGGAGATACTCCCAATCTAAGTCTAATCAGAAGATTTCTAGCTTTAATATGTTTCAAATCACTTAAATAGTTGGATAATGTTAGGGTTGATTTGAAGGTTCTGTACAGAGAGAAACGTTCACTTCCTTGTACATTTTCAAGCCAGGTTTGCTTATAGGATGAAATAAGTGTTTCTTTGAATGCTGTCAGGAACGCCCTCTCATCGCCAACACCTTGGTTTTCCCATACTTCATCAAAACCGTACATGTACAGAGTGTAACAGATCGAGGAGGCCCATGTTTTCTTATTTTGTTCATGGAGATATTTCAGCATTTTATACGCCTTGCTCGGAAGGCGATGATGTGGCATCCTCAATATACGTAACCAAAAACGAATGCATTTAACAAAGCTGTTTATAAACAAGGGGTACCTTCCCGTTTCTCCATAGACCATAGCATTTGGTGTTCTCATACTCGTATTCAAAAAACGTTTAAGTGCGAATAAATGAACTCTCTCTATAGGTGTATGGTCTGCTTCAACCCCCCAAACTTCGGCACCATATGACAGCATCGGTTGAATCTGTGCGTCGAAGAGCTTGAAAAAAATAGCTGGAGATCTGTCACCCAGTTGCCATAAACATTTTAGAATACCAATGACTCCCTTTTTCCCTTTTGCAGCAAAATCATTAAGAGTGTGAGAGAAGGACAGGCGTGTAGACAACCATACTCCTAAATACTTATACATGTTCAAAACGCTCATAGGATGTCCACCATACACCCATCTTTCTCGCAAGGCCAAGTGACCACCGTTCCGAAAAACAACAATATTAGATTTGTCTAAATTAACTTCAAGTCCAAGACGTCTAGACGAATCCCACAGAATGTTTAACTGATTCTGGAGCCCACATACAGAATCTGAAATAAGAATAATATCATCTGCAAACATCAGAATGAGTATTTCCAAAAAGTCTGGAATAAGTTGAATACCATGTTTTCCCTTCTGGACAATATCATTAGCTAGCTCATTAATTAGTAGAGAAAACAAAACTGGACTACAAATTTCTCCCTGTTTTAGACCCCTTGGGCACATAAAGGAGTCCGAAAAATCACTTCCTGATCGCACTTTTGCTTTTACCACGTCATACATACAGCTGAGCGCCTGGTACATCTTTCCTTTAACTCCATTTTTCTTCAAAGTTTTCCACAACGTAGTTCTTACAACTGAATCAAAAGCTTTACGAAAGTCAATAAAAGCAACATACAACTTCTTGTGTGTCAATAACTGCTTCTGTACCAAAGCTTGTAGTGTAAAAATATGATCAACGGTACTATAGCCTCTGCGAAAACCAGCTTGACTCTCATTTAATATTTCATGTTTTTCGATCCAATTCGTCAATCTGTTGTTCAAAATGTAGCTATACAATTTGCTGCATATACATAATAATGAAATACCTCTGTAATTATCAGGATTATTCTTATCCCCTTTCTTGTGAAGGGGATGAATTATGGCTTCCGTCCATACATCAGGGTAAAGTCCTGAGGTAAACAATTTATTGAAATATTTTGTAAGAAACGGCACAACAGCTGTGGCGGAATTCTTGAAGAACTCCCCAATTAAATAATCGGGTCCTGCAGCTTTACCATTCTTTAATACTCTAATAGCTTCTTTTACTTCGTTTTCAGTGATGACACGTTCAAGCGCATCCATGTCGTACATCTCCTCCTCCTCATCACTATCAGATACCCGATTAACACCATCCTCAACAAAATCAGTATGATCATTATTTTCTTTTGTAAAAGAGTTAAACACATTATAAAAATGTTGATACCACTGTTCTGTATTAATGGAAATCACACCTGCCACCTTAGATGCCAACGATTTGATTGTTTTCCAAAACAATTTAGGATCACTACTCCCTTTATCTAAAGACTCCATAAGAGACTGACGATGAGATTTTCTCTTTTGTCTAATAAGTTCATTATAGCTACTTCTTTTTTCGGTATAACAATCCTTGTCTACACGGCCGCTATGAAATAAACGAAGATTTTGGGGCTGACAGACAGAGAGAGGAGAAGACAAGGGGAACGAAGGGAGAACAAGACAAAGGGACAGATCGGGGCTGACAGACAGAGAGAGGAGAAGACAAGGGGAACGAAGGGAGAACAAGACAAAGGGACAGATCGGGGCTGACAGACAGAGAGAGAGAGGAGAAGACAAGGGGAACGAAGGGAGAACAAGACAAAGGGACAGATCGGGGCTGACAGACAGACAGAGAGAGGAGAAGACAAGGGGAACGAAGGGAGAACAAGACAAAGGGACAGATCGGGGCTGACAGACAGAGAGAGGAGAAGACAAGGGGAACGAAGGGAGAACAAGACAAAGGGACAGATCGGGGCTGACAGACAGAGAGAGGAGAAGACAAGGGGAACGAAGGGAGAACAAGACAAAGGGACAGATCGGGGCTGACAGACAGAGAGAGGAGAAGACAAGGGGAACGAAGGGAGAACAAGACAAAGGGACAGATCGGGGCTGACAGACAGAGAGAGGAGAAGACAAGGGGAACGAAGGGAGAACAAGACAAAGGGACAGATCGGGGCTGACAGACAGAGAGAGGAGAAGACAAGGGGAACGAAGGGAGAACAAGACAAAGGGACAGATCGGGGCTGACAGACAGAGAGAGGAGAAGACAAGGGGAACGAAGGGAGAACAAGACAAAGGGACAGATCGGGGCTGACAGACAGACAGAGAGAGGAGAAGACAAGGGGAACGAAGGGAGAACAAGACAAAGGGACAGATCGGGGCTGACAGACAGAGAGAGGAGAAGACAAGGGGAACGAAGGGAGAACAAGACAAAGGGACAGATCGGGGCTGACAGACAGACAGAGAGAGGAGAAGACAAGGGGAACGAAGGGAGAACAAGACAAAGGGACAGATCGGGGCTGACAGACAGAGAGAGGAGAAGACAAGGGGAACGAAGGGAGAACAAGACAAAGGGACAGATCGGGGCTGACAGACAGACAGAGAGAGGAGAAGACAAGGGGAACGAAGGGAGAACAAGACAAAGGGACAGATCGGGGCTGACAGACAGACAGAGAGAGGAGAAGACAAGGGGAACGAAGGGAGAACAAGACAAAAGGACAGATCGGGACTGACAGACAGAGAGAGGAGAAGACAAGGGGAACGAAGGGAGAACAAGACAAAGGGACAGATCGGGGCTGACAGACAGAGAGAGGAGAAGACAAGGGGAACGAAGGGAGAACAAGACAAAGGGACAGATCGGGGCTGACAGACAGAGAGAGGAGAAGACAAGGGGAACGAAGGGAGAACAAGACAAAGGGACAGATCGGGACTGACAGACAGAGAGAGGAGAAGACAAGGGGAACGAAGGGAGAACAAGACAAAGGGACAGATCGGGGCTGACAGACAGAGAGAGGAGAAGACAAGGGGAACGAAGGGAGAACAAGACAAAGGGACAGATCGGGGCTGACAGACAGACAGAGAGAGGAGAAGACAAGGGGAACGAAGGGAGAACAAGACAAAGGGACAGATCGGGGCTGACAGACAGAGAGAGGAGAAGACAAGGGGAACGAAGGGAGAACAAGACAAAGGGACAGATCGGGGCTGACAGACAGAGAGAGGAGAAGACAAGGGGAACGAAGGGAGAACAAGACAAAGGGACAGATCGGGGCTGACAGACAGAGAGAGGAGAAGACAAGGGGAACGAAGGGAGAACAAGACAAAGGGACAGATCGGGGCTGACAGACAGACAGAGAGAGGAGAAGACAAGGGGAACGAAGGGAGAACAAGACAAAGGGACAGATCGGGGCTGACAGACAGACAGAGAGAGGAGAAGACAAGGGGAACGAAGGGAGAACAAGACAAAGGGACAGATCGGGACTGACAGACAGAGAGAGGAGAAGACAAGGGGAACGAAGGGAGAACAAGACAAAGGGACAGATCGGGGCTGACAGACAGAGAGAGGAGAAGACAAGGGGAACGAAGGGAGAACAAGACAAAGGGACAGATCGGGGCTGACAGACAGAGAGAGGAGAAGACAAGGGGAACGAAGGGAGAACAAGACAAAGGGACAGATCGGGGCTGACAGACAGAGAGAGGAGAAGACAAGGGGAACGAAGGGAGAACAAGACAAAGGGACAGATCGGGGCTGACAGACAGAGAGAGGAGAAGACAAGGGGAACGAAGGGAGAACAAGACAAAGGGACAGATCGGGGCTGACAGACAGAGAGAGGAGAAGACAAGGGGAACGAAGGGAGAACAAGACAAAGGGACAGATCGGGGCTGACAGACAGACAGAGAGAGGAGAAGACAAGGGGAACGAAGGGAGAACAAGACAAAGGGACAGATCGGGGCTGACAGACAGAGAGAGGAGAAGACAAGGGGAACGAAGGGAGAACAAGACAAAGGGACAGATCGGGGCTGACAGACAGACAGAGAGAGGAGAAGACAAGGGGAACGAAGGGAGAACAAGACAAAGGGACAGATCGGGACTGACAGACAGAGAGAGGAGAAGACAAGGGGAACGAAGGGAGAACAAGACAAAGGGACAGATCGGGGCTGACAGACAGACAGAGAGAGGAGAAGACAAGGGGAACGAAGGGAGAACAAGACAAAGGGACAGATCGGGGCTGACAGACAGAGAGAGGAGAAGACAAGGGGAACGAAGGGAGAACAAGACAAAGGGACAGATCGGGGCTGACAGACAGAGAGAGGAGAAGACAAGGGGAACGAAGGGAGAACAAGACAAAGGGACAGATCGGGGCTGACAGACAGACAGAGAGAGGAGAAGACAAGGGGAACGAAGGGAGAACAAGACAAAGGGACAGATCGGGGCTGACAGACAGAGAGAGGAGAAGACAAGGGGAACGAAGGGAGAACAAGACAAAGGGACAGATCGGGACTGACAGACAGAGAGAGGAGAAGACAAGGGGAACGAAGGGAGAACAAGACAAAGGGACAGATCGGGGCTGACAGACAGACAGAGAGAGGAGAAGACAAGGGGAACGAAGGGAGAACAAGACAAAGGGACAGATCGGGACTGACAGACAGACAGAGAGAGGAGAAGACAAGGGGAACGAAGGGAGAACAAGACAAAGGGACAGATCGGGGCTGACAGACAGACAGAGAGAGGAGAAGACAAGGGGAACGAAGGGAGAACAAGACAAAGGGACAGATCGGGACTGACAGACAGACAGAGAGAGGAGAAGACAAGGGGAACGAAGGGAGAACAAGACAAAGGGACAGATCGGGGCTGACAGACAGACAGAGAGAGGAGAAGACAAGGGGAACGAAGGGAGAACAAGACAAAGGGACAGATCGGGGCTGACAGACAGAGAGAGGAGAAGACAAGGGGAACGAAGGGAGAACAAGACAAAGGGACAGATCGGGGCTGACAGACAGACAGAGAGAGGAGAAGACAAGGGGAACGAAGGGAGAACAAGACAAAGGGACAGATCGGGGCTGACAGACAGAGAGAGGAGAAGACAAGGGGAACGAAGGGAGAACAAGACAAAGGGACAGATCGGGGCTGACAGACAGAGAGAGGAGAAGACAAGGGGAACGAAGGGAGAACAAGACAAAGGGACAGATCGGGACTGACAGACAGACAGGAGAGGAGAAGACAAGGGGAACGAAGGGAGAACAAGACAAAGGGACAGATCGGGGCTGACAGACAGACAGAGAGAGGAGAAGACAAGGGGAACGAAGGGAGAACAAGACAAAGGGACAGATCGGGGCTGACAGACAGAGAGAGGAGAAGACAAGGGGAACGAAGGGAGAACAAGACAAAGGGACAGATCGGGGCTGACAGACAGAGAGAGGAGAAGACAAGGGGAACGAAGGGAGAACAAGACAAAGGGACAGATCGGGGCTGACAGACAGACAGAGAGAGGAGAAGACAAGGGGAACGAAGGGAGAACAAGACAAAGGGACAGATCGGGGCTGACAGACAGAGAGAGGAGAAGACAAGGGGAACGAAGGGAGAACAAGACAAAGGGACAGATCGGGGCTGACTGACAGACAGAGAGAGGAGAAGACAAGGGGAACGAAGGGAGAACAAGACAAAGGGACAGATCGGGGCTGACAGACAGAGAGAGGAGAAGACAAGGGGAACGAAGGGAGAACAAGACAAAGGGACAGATCAGGGCTGACAGACAGAGAGAGGAGAAGACTAGGGGAACGAAGGGAGAACAAGACAAAGGGACAGATCAGGGCTGACAGACAGAGAGAGGAGAAGACAAGGGGAACGAAGGGAGAACAAGACAAAGGGACAGATCGGGGCTGACAGACAGAGAGAGGAGAAGACAAGGGGAACGAAGGGAGAACAAGACAAAGGGACAGATCGGGGCTGACAGACAGAGAGAGGAGAAGACAAGGGGAACGAAGGGAGAACAAGACAAAGGGACAGATCGGGGCTGACTGACAGAGAGAGGAGAAGACAAGGGGAACGAAGGGAGAACAAGACAAAGGGACAGATCGGGGCTGACAGACAGAGAGAGGAGAAGACAAGGGGAACGAAGGGAGAACAAGACAAAGGGACAGATCGGGACTGACAGACAGAGAGAGGAGAAGACAAGGGGAACGAAGGGAGAACAAGACAAAGGGACAGATCGGGGCTGACAGACAGAGAGAGGAGAAGACAAGGGGAACGAAGGGAGAACAAGACAAAGGGACAGATCGGGGCTGACAGACAGAGAGAGGAGAAGACAAGGGGAACGAAGGGAGAACAAAACAAAGGGACAGATCGGGGCTGACAGACAGAGAGAGGAGAAGACTAGGGGAACGAAGGGAGAACAAGACAAAGGGACAGATCGGGGCTGACATACAGAGAGAGGAGAAGACAAGGGGAACGAAGGGAGAACAAGACAAAGGGACAGATCGGGGATGACAGACAGAGAGAGGAGAAGACAAGGGGAACGAAGGGAGAACAAGACAAAGGGACAGATCGGGGCTGACAGACAGACAGAGAGAGGAGAAGACAAGGGGAACGAAGGGAGAACAAGACAAAGGGACAGATCGGGACTGACAGACAGACAGAGAGAGGAGAAGACAAGGGGAACGAAGGGAGAACAAGACAAAGGGACAGATCGGGGCTGACAGACAGAAAGAGGAGAAGACAAGGGGAACGAAGGGAGAGCAAGACAAAGGGACAGATCGGGACTGACAGACAGACAGAGAGAGGAGAAGACAAGGGGAACGAAGGGAGAACAAGACAAAGGGACAGATCGGGACTGACAGACAGACAGAGAGAGGAGAAGACAAGGGGAACGAAGGGAGAACAAGACAAAGGGACAGATCGGGGCTGACAGACAGACAGAGAGAGGAGAAGACAAGGGGAACGAAGGGAGAACAAGACAAAGGGACAGATCGGGGCTGACAGACAGACAGAGAGAGGAGAAGACAAGGGGAACGAAGGGAGAACAAGACAGAGGGACAGATCGGGGCTGACAGACAGAGAGAGGAGAAGACAAGGGGAACGAAGGGAGAACAAGACAAAGGGACAGATCGGGGCTGACAGACAGAGAGAGGAGAAGACAAGGGGAACGAAGGGAGAACAAGACAAAGGGACAGATCGGGACTGACAGACAGAGAGAGGAGAAGACAAGGGGAACGAAGGGAGAACAAGACAAAGGGACAGATCGGGGCTGACAGACAGAGAGAGGAGAAGACAAGGGGAACGAAGGGAGAACAAGACAAAGGGACAGATCGGGGCTGACAGACAGACAGAGAGAGGAGAAGACTAGGGGAACGAAGGGAGAACAAGACAAAGGGACAGATCGGGGCTGACAGACAGAGAGAGGAGAAGACAAGGGGAACGAAGGGAGAACAAGACAAAGGGACAGATCGGGGCTGACAGACAGAGAGAGGAGAAGACTAGGGGAACGAAGGGAGAACAAGACAAAGGGACAGATCGGGGCTGACAGACAGAGAGAGGAGAAGACAAGGGGAACGAAGGGAGAACAAGACAAAGGGACAGATCGGGGCTGACAGACAGAGAGAGGAGAAGACTAGGGGAACGAAGGGAGAACAAGACAAAGGGACAGATCGGGGCTGACAGACAGAGAGAGGAGAAGACAAGGGGAACGAAGGGAGAACAAGACAAAGGGACAGATCGGGGCTGACAGACAGAGAGAGGAGAAGACTAGGGGAACGAAGGGAGAACAAGAAGTAGGAACAAAACTACAATCATTATTCCTTAGATCGTGTCCTCGTTAATACCAGACAGCTTTTGTCGGCAAGTGTCCAGAGCTAGAGATTAGATCATCCTTAATTCAAAAACCGTAAATATTGCATCATACATTTCAACCTTGACTAAAAATCCTCCTGAATCGGCACGGTGGCCCAAACTCGCTTGACAAATATTCTTTTTTAGATCAAGGCCCATCAGAATAGGATGAGCGCGTATCCAAGCGAATTCTGTTAGCTGCAGGTAAAATACACAGCACAAACCTGTCATGACTGGAATTAATACAGCTTGAAACAGCAGGCTGTGACGAAGCGTCTTTTTATTCTTCGCCTTTCCCTCCTTTGCGCAGCTTTCGCGAAGCCTAACGTTCACCCTGAGACGACGGTTAATCCCAAACACGTTCATTTTTACATCTCCAAAGATTTGCCCATTGGCATTCGTGCAACCTTGCCTTGAATCAAGAATAGGTAAAGAAATCGACGATACTTTCATTTACACTTGTAGCGTGATGTCAAGATCTTATTGTTTACGTTAGGCACGGTATCTGCCAAGTCTAACCTTGAAGTGACAGTGAAAGACATCCTTTAACGTTCATTTTGATATCTAGAGTGATTTCTTACATTCTATTTTTGACTTGAGCACGGCATATGCAAAGCCTACCCTTGAGAATAAAGACGTCCAAAAAACCCCTCATTTCCGAATGCAGAATGAATTCCAATAACACAACGTAGTTTCAAAATCTAACCTTGAAACGAGAATAAAGCGCAGCCCAAACGTCCATGTTCACACATACACTGATTTTCCAAATCTTGTTGACTTTACGCATTTACGATGTCTAGCCTCGACACAAAGAATAAAATCCTTCCGGTAAAAGTTTATCTTCACATCTACAACAATTATGAAATCAAACGGTGTATTTGCAAAGTCTACCGTCGAAATAAGATTTATACCTGCCCCCCACCGTTCCCCCTCTCCCCTCCCAATCGCCCCCACCACCCCCCCCCCCCTACCACCACCACCACCACCACCACCACCACGAAACGTTAATGTCTACATTATAGTTAACTTTATAAACGGTATTCGCGGAAATTAATCTTAAAACGACAATGAAACATATTCCCAAAACGCTCATTTTGAAGCGTAGGTTCTAATTACTATTAAACCACACGGTTTATTTGCAAAGGCTTGCCTTGAAACTTCAACAGAAGACATCCCTGAGCGTTCCTTTCACCTATAGAGTGATTACCAAACCGCACACCTCAGGGAATCCTAACCTTGAAAATAAAACATCTTGATTGAATCACAAAGCGCACGGTTAGGTATGTTTTCCCATCTAGAGTAATTTCCTAACCACACAGTGTATTTGCAAAGCTTAGCCTTGAAACTTTAGTAAGAGACATCCCCCTAAACGCTCGTTTTCACATCTAGGGTGATTACCAAAGCGCACGGTTACGCATGTTTTTCTTTCCGTTCCGTTTCTCGACCTTGGGGCGCGACATTGACGGAACAGCGAGGCAGGCACGTTCGACAACTCGTCACCTCGCGCGTCGAACAAGGTCGCTAACCGCAGTGCAAACGGCGGAGGAGTGTGTTTGATGTTGTCCGGTCTGTGACGGAGGACACTGTCAGAGAGCCTCCTGTGTTCCCAGGCATGACTTGTTTGACGCCTCCGTGTCACCCCGCGAAGTGTGGACAGACAGACAGACAGACAGACAGACAGACAGACAGAAATTGGAACAAAAAATATGTTTTGGAATTATCGAATGTTTAAAGATATTTTTGAATGTGAAGACTATGTCACACACCTGCCATATCAGCAATGTGTTTCAATGATGAAGTTTAGAACATTAAACAACAATTTGCCTGTACAGAAAGAACGTTACCTTAACATCCCGAGGTCAGAAAGAACTTGCACCAAATGTGTATCACAAGACATAGGTGATGAATTTCATTATTTATTTGTCTGTGATTTTTTCAAAGAAGAAAGAGCTGAGTTGTTACCACCTTATTATTGGAAAAAACCTAATGCACTTAAATTTAAAAAGTTGTTTGCTACCAACAAAAAGAAATTGCTAAATAATATTTTGGACTTTATTGATAGAATCTGTAACAGTTTTTCATAATCTTTTTAACTTTTTTTAAATTTATTATATTAGCATATGTCATGATTGTATTGATTGTATTTATTGTTCAAAATGCCCCCAGGGGTTATGGACTAATAAAAACTTGAAACTTGAAACTTGACAGGGCCGGTCCTTCATTGAGCCCGAAGTCGACTTCGCGAAGTCTTTTTTATAGAAAACTCAGTGCCAAAGCTTCGTAGAGCTAGCTTCGCCTTCGCCTAGTTCAGGACAGGCTTTAGGGATAGCTATGATCATGTGCGACCATCTTGCTAATAAACAAAAAGTATGCATCGTTTCTTTGGATTTCTTTTTGGATTGTAAAGATTCGTAAAAATTGAGACTCCGGAGGTCACATTTAGGCTACGCATGCGCATGTTATGAATTCCTTTCCGGTCCATAATGTGGCTGGGCATGCGCATGCTGTACATTCCGCTCCAAACGAGGCTCCAATTTGTGTGGGCAGTTTATGCAACCACAAGGAGAATCGCTGTGATATTTGCGAGCCTAGGCTTCCCGGCCTTGCTTTCGTGTTGGATATTGTCTTTCCAAGTGCAAGCAACAGCCATGCGATATGTTTGAACGGTGATTTGTGTGCCGAAACAGGTGGATGTTTGACATTGACCATGATCATAAATACCTCGTAAATATTGTCACATTTGGTCTGATGAATCTCTCTCTCTCTCTCTCTCTCTCTCTCTCTCTCTCTCTCTCTCTCTCTCTCTCTCTCTCTCTCTCTCTCTCTCTCTCTCTCTCTCGCTCTCTCGCTCTCTCTTTCTCTCTCTCTCTCTTTCTCTCTCTCTCTCTCTTTCTCTCTCTCTCACACACACTCAAACACACACACACACACACACACACACACACACACACACACACACACACACACACACTTGTTTGTCTTTCGATTGGTTTGCATACCATGAATTAAAAAGTACATTCCACCAGTTAGCAATGTTGTCCCTCAAAGCATAATTATGCATAACTTGTGCTCTTTTGTTAAATACACGATTCCGAGACTCTGGAGAAAAAAACACACCCGGTTTTTAACCAATTGTACAACACAATGTTCGATCATTGAAGATTTGAACCAAATCTGGCACTTCCCCCTTCGCTTGTTAGACCCTGTTCGCCAACATTATCTCTGTTGATCGGTATTTCTGCACGACCAAAAGTAATTAGCTTGAGAACTCACTTCAGTAAGAGTGCCATACAAGTTCAGAAACGACAGTACAATTACTTGTGCTTTGCTTGAAGTTGTAATCCTTACATTGACCAGTAGTACTCTGTTGGCCACAACTTCTGTGTAACGTATTCTTTTCAAAGCAAAATATAAGATGACTCGGCACATTTTGTTGTTGTATCGTGGATGTGTCGTCTTTCAATGGCTTCCATTCATTCACAAGAATTCTCCATACTCCTCACCACAATGTAAAATCACGCGAACATTTTCTGACACTCTTTTTCTTTGTCTTCCGAAGGAAAAGAAAAATAACCGCAAATGCTTCTGTGCTGTTTGTGTAGCGTACTTAAGAGATTGATACTATTAGATAGTGAAAAATGCATCCTACTTATATTTCAGCTTTAACAAAATGACAGCACTAACAACAACGGCCAAACAAACGGGGTGCTAATACAAAGAGCAACAACAAAATAAAGGTAATGTATTAGTATTGATTTTATGAAAAATTCCGTTGCCGATCTTTTACGAGGTTGATCAATCCGCATTTTTCTGCTGGCACTTCTTTTCAAAGTTCAATCTTTTTTGTGGTTTTTAGTTTATTTTGTCATCATTTGTTTTGGTGTTTCATTCAAACAACTTTTTTAGTTGTAAATGAACAAGCAGTATTTTGTGTAGGTAAACGCGAAAGAGCTTTTCAAGTCGCAAGAGGAACAAAAATATAGAATTGTGTGACACAGACACGATTAAATAACAACCAAATAAAGAGAGTTTTTTTTAGATAAAACACATACCGATGAAACACATACAAGCAAACGACACAATCAAAAACAAAGGAACAAGCAACAGACTAAGGCACACGAATCCAGGAATAAACAAGGAAGACATTTTCAAGCTCATGTAAAAAGTTCACAAATATCGATTTTTATGCTGGTAAGAAAACCAAGGGAAGTTACACTTCTTCCCCTCCTTCTTTGTTGATCATCGTCGCGTGAGTAATCCCCCTTTGATCGCTCTTCACACGAAGAAACAGGAAAGACCTGATCTTGGCGAATGGCAAGGGATAACGTGTGCTAACAACAGAAACAACAAAACACAACTGGGAAACCTGATTTCACAAGATTGAGAGGGTGAAGTGTGTGGACATCAGAAACAATAACAGGGAGCCGGCGAAGCTGGTGATGCAGGATTTACGGGATACAAAGTGTCAGCATTGGACACAGAAAGAGCGAAGCAGCTGCAAACACAAGGCTTGACTCACCACAGGCGACAACAACGACATTGAAAGAGAATGTGTGTGCTAGAGAGAGAGAGAGAGAGAGAGAGAGAGAGAGAGAGAGAGAGAGAGAGAGAGAGAGAGAGAGAGAGAAAGAGAGAGACAGAGACAGAGAGACAGAGACAGAGAGAGCCACACTAGGACCATGTGAAACTAGCCAATAACAACGCCCCATGGATCTTTCATACTAGCAATATTTAAAAGTAAAACTTTGATCTGACCTGTTGTTACCGGCACGGTTGGCCTAGTGGTAAGGCGTCCGCCCCGTGATCGGGAGGTCGTGGGTTCGAACCCCGGCCGGGTCATACCTAAGACTTTAAAATTGGCAATCTAGTGGCTGCTCCGCCTGGCGTCTGGCATTATGGGGTTAGTGCTAGGACTGGTTGGTCCGGTGTCAGAATAATGTGACTGGGTGAGACATGAAGCCTGTGCTGCGACTTCTGTCTTGTGTGTGGCGCACGTTAAATGTCAAAGCAGCACCGCCCTGATATGGCCCTTCGTGGTCGGCTGGGCGTTAAGCAAACAAACAAACAAACAATCTGACCTGTTGAGACTGAGGATAATGCGACCCCATCTGTTTGCTGTGTATGTATACTAAAGTGAACGATCGGAGGCGAGTTCGTGTGGGTTCACTTAAAAACGGAAGACACGCAATCGAGTGTGACCAACTACAGAAACCTCTCAAACCTCGCGAGACCGAGAGAGAGAGGATTACACGAGATGTTACAAAGATGACGCAACTGAAAAGCAACTCGCCAAGGAATACTTTCACGCAGGCCAACACCATCCAGAGAGTTAACTTTTGACCGATAGCCGTGGAACCCTGACTCTGACAGACATTTTGAAACAAGAGACAGACATTTTAAAGCAAGAGAATCAATCGTGGCATGCGTTACAGGGGGCAAAGGCTATCATAACTTGACACAGGGATTAGTATCAGGTCTTGGCGACAGATTCGACTTTGATGGGAGAAATGGGTTTCGAGTGCAAGTTTGAACGGGGCAAAAGGACAGACGTGTTGGCGATAGTTGTGCTTGGTTTTTGATTTCGTGCGTGACGTGCTGGTTAGAATTGCTGTTCGCACCTTGAGGGATTAGCGATGGCTTGATGAGATCGCACGTGTGCACACCGTCACCCCCACATTTGCACCCTGTTGCTCTGTCGTGAACTTGCAATGACTGTCCAAGTGTGTGGGTATTAACATTGACATTGACACAGGCAGACGGACAGGCAGATGGACAGGCAGACACACGGACTGACACCAGCTCCCAGGTGCACGCACAGACAGACAGGCCTTTATACGCAGAAGCGCGCAAATACTGAATGACAGAGAGATAAACACACACACACACACACACACACACACACACACACACACACACACACACACACACACACACACACACACACATCCACACACACACACATACAAAGAGTGAAACTAAAGCTTGCTTTTATGCAGTTTTGGAGATAATACGGTCTTTTTATGTATATACACTTTGAAATTCAAAACGTGAAAAAAGAAAATCGTATGTCAGAAAAAAAACACTGCCTTGTTACGTATATGTACATACGTATCTCACGCAACGTTTCGAAAAAAGTTCAAATAAAAGCAAACAATACACAATTTAAGAACAATCATGTACATAGCTTAAAAGTATAAAGTGTTGTAAATGCTTCAATGCAATCTCTTTTGAAACAAAACAAAACTTTTGTAACTTTTGTGCCCATTTTAGTGCACTGGCTTTACTCAATATAGGCACAAATAAACCCAAACGCAAAATCAAAGTGAATTTTATTCAGATATGAAACCCATCATCAACACATTCATAGCACCTTTTGAAATACATCCCAATAAAAGGACGGCCTTTTATGTATTCTTTTTTCATTTAAAAGACTCGTGCAAAATTGGGATTTTGCACACAAAATGGCCGCTTGAAAATGCGTAGTTGAACTTTTTGCCTACACATTTACCCCAAAACTCGCAATATTTCAACTACGCCTACGGTACTACCTGTATTCATTCAGAACAGTAGTTTGCGGCAACGCTGAGATTGTCCAGAAATGTTATCTTTCGGAGTATTGAGTAGTTAATTCCTGAAAGCACAATTTGAACACAAATAATTTGTCCAGTTCAGTGAAATGCTGAAACGGAACAAAAATCCAGAAACCAAACATGAGGCATGGCTTAATTGTATGAGGTATTTCATGACTGATGCAGCAATGATGTCGTGTAAACAGAAGATAAATAATATTTATAGGCATACTCTATCATCAATTATAATTATATTTATTGTCTCGTTCGACACTGACACAAACAAACAAAAGAATTGAACTGACATACTATATAACACAATACGGAATGTTTGTTCAGAATGCGGTATTTGTTTCGTTCATTACTGTGACAGCAACGTTAAAACAGAGACCAAGAGAACTTCACACACCCATTACTGTGACAGCAACGTTAAAACAGAGACCAAGAGCACTTCACACACCCATTACTGTGACAGCAACGTTAAAACAAAGACTGAGAGAACTTCACACACCCATTACTGTGACAGCAACGTTAAAACAAAGACTGAGAGAACTTCACTACACCCATTACTGTGACAGCAACGTTAAAACAAAGACTGAGAGAACTTCACACACCCATTACTGTGACAGCAACGTTAAAACAAAGACTGAGAGAACTTCACTACATCCATTACTGTGACAGCAACGTTAAAACAAAGACTGAGAGAACTTCACTACATCCATTACTGTGACAGCAACGTTAAAACAAAGACCAAGAGAACTTCACACACCCATTACTGTGACAGCTACGTTAAAACAAAGACTGAGAGAACTTCACTACATCCATTACTGTGACAGCAACGTTAAAACAAAGACTGAGAGTCAGAGAACTTCACACACCCATTACTGTGACAGCAACGTTAAAACAAAGACTGAGAGAACTTCACTACATCCATTACTGTGACAGCAACGTTAAAACAAAGACTGAGAGAACTTCACAACATCCATTACTGTGACAGCAACGTTAAAACAAAGACTGAGAGAACTTCACACACCCATTACTGTGACAGCAACGTTAAAACAAAGACCAAGAGAACTTCACACACCCATTACTGTGACAGCTACGTTAAAACAAAGACTGAGAGAACTTCACTACATCCATTACTGTGACAGCAACATTAAAACAAAGACTGAGAGTCAGAGAACTTCACACACCCATTACTGTGACAGCAACGTTAAAACAAAGACTGAGAGAACTTCACACACCCATTACTGTGACAGCAACGTTAAAACAAAGACTGAGAGAACTTCACTACATCCATTACTGTGACAGCAACGTTAAAACAAAGACTGAGAGAACTTCACTACATCCATTACTGTGACAGCAACGTTAAAACAAAGACCAAGAGAACTTCACACACCCATTACTGTGACAGCTACGTTAAAACAAAGACTGAGAGAACTTCACTACATCCATTACTGTGACAGCAACGTTAAAACAAAGACTGAGAGTCAGAGAACTTCACACACCCATTACTGTGACAGCAACGTTAAAACAAAGACTGAGAGAACTTCACTACATCCATTACTGTGACAGCAACGTTAAAACAAAGACTGAGAGAACTTCACTACATCCATTACTGTGACAGCAACGTTAAAACAAAGACTGAGAGAACTTCACACACCCATTACTGTGACAGCAACGTTAAAACAAAGACCAAGAGAACTTCACACACCCATTACTGTGACAGCAACGTTAAAACAAAGACTGAGAGAACTTCACTACATCCATTACTGTGACAGCAACGTTAAAACAAAGACTGAGAGAACTTCACTACATCCATTACTGTGACAGCAACGTTAAAACAAAGACCAAGAGAACTTCACACACCCATTACTGTGACAGCAACGTTAAAACAAAGACTGAGAGAACTTCACTACATCCATTACTGTGACAGCAACGTTAAAACAAAGACTGAGAGAACTTCACACACCCATTACTGTGACAGCAACGTTAAAACAAAGACTGAGAGAACTTCACTACATCCATTACTGTGACAGCAACGTTAAAACAAAGACTGAGAGAACTTCACTACATCCATTACTGTGACAGCAACGTTAAAACAAAGACCAAGAGAACTTCACACACCCATTACTGTGACAGCAACGTTAAAACAAAGACTGAGAGAACTTCACTACATCCATTACTGTGACAGCAACGTTAAAACAAAGACCGAGAGAACTTCACTACATCCATTACTGTGACAGCAACGTTAAAACAAAGACTAAGAGAACTTCACTACATCCATTACTGTGACAGCAACGTTAAAACAAAGACTGAGAGAACTTCACTACATCCATTACTGTGACAGCAACGTTAAAACAAAGACTGAGAGAACTTCACTACATCCATTACTGTGACAGCAACGTTGAAACAAAGACTACGAGAACTTCACTACATCCATTACTGTGACAGCAACGTTAAAACAAAGACTAAGAGCACTTCACACACCCATTACTGTGACAGCAACGTTGAAACAAAGACCAAGAGAACTTCACACACCCATTACTGTGACAGCAACGTTAAAACAAAGACTGAGAGAACTTCACTACATCCATTACTGTGACAGCAACGTTAAAACAAAGACCGAGAGAACTTCACTACATCCATTACTGTGACAGCAACATTAAAACAAAGACCAAGAGAACTTCACTACATCCATTACTGTAACAGCAACGTTAAAACAAAGACTGAGAGAACTTCACACACCCATTACTGTGACAGCAACGTTAAAACAAAGACTGAGAGAACTTCACTACATCCATTACTGTGACAGCAACGTTAAAACAAAGACTGAGAGAACTTCACTACATCCATTACTGTGACAGCAACGTTAAAACAAAGACTGAGAGAACTTCACTACATCCATTACTGTGACAGCAACGTTAAAACAAAGACTGAGAGAACTTCACTACATCCATTACTGTGACAGCAACGTTAAAACAAAGACTGAGAGAACTTCACTACATCCATTACTGTGACAGCAACGTTAAAACAAAGACTGAGAGAACTTCACACACCCATTACTGTGACAGGAACGTTAAAACAAAGACTGAGAGAACTTCACTACATCCATTACTGTGACAGCAACGTTAAAACAAAGACTGAGAGAACTTCACTACATCCATTACTGTGACAGCAACGTTAAAACAAAGACCAAGAGAACTTCACACACCCATTACTGTGACAGCAACGTTAAAACAAAGACTGAGAGAACTTCACTACATCCATTACTGTGACAGCAACGTTAAAACAAAGACCGAGAGAACTTCACTACATCCATTACTGTGACAGCAACGTTAAAACAAAGACTGAGAGAACTTCACTACATCCATTACTGTGACAGCAACGTTAAAACAAAGACTGAGAGAACTTCACTACATCCATTACTGTGACAGCAACGTTAAAACAAACACTGAGAGAACTTCACTACATCCATTACTGTGACAGCAACGTTGAAACAAAGACTACGAGAACTTCACTACATCCATTACTGTGACAGCAACGTTAAAACAAAGACTAAGAGCACTTCACACACCCATTACTGTGACAGCAACGTTGAAACAAAGACTAAGAGCACTTCACACACCCATTACTGTGACAGCAACGTTAACACAAAGACTAAGAGCACTTCAAACACCCATTACTGTGACAGCAACGTTAAAACAAAGACCAAGAGCACTTCACACACCCATTACTGTGACAGCAACGTTAAAACAAAGACTGAGAGAACTTCACACATCCATAATTGATATACTAATGAATTTGAAAGTTGAATTTATCTTCAGCTCTTTTAAGAAGAAACAACTTTAATTTGGAAACATGTCCAGCAACGTATATCTTTTTCAAGGGGGGATGCAAGAGACAATCTGCTAAAGGTTCACAGTTTGCTTTGACACTGACTGTTTATTTGCAAGGGAAAAGATGTCTTCTGTTGGTCAGAAAACGGGAAAGAATTAGAAGGGAGCATAAAAACCAAGACGCCTTTCAATGTGTGAGAATTGCACGGATCTCTCGGGGTTTAGTATGGTCGCAAACATTACACAGTAAGGATGCCAGAGCGGAAGTTCTTTTTACTATTTGCGCATTTAAACTTGATTCCGTCACTTACAAAACACTCGGAGTAACAACAATAGTCGTGCTTCTGAATATTTAGGTATTCGCATTGACAACTTGTCCGGCGTGTTCTCATTGTATGTTTTATTTAGTTTTTGTGTTTTATGTTTGCTTTCGTCCTCGTTGCTGTGTGATTGTCAGCCACTATGTCATTTCTCATTTTGAGATAATAAATTATTATTTTATGGTATTGTATTATCTGTATTGCATTGTATGGTATCGTATCATAAATTGTCGTGTCGTATCGCATCGCATTGCATTGAATTGTATTGTATTGTAGTGTATTTTATTGTATTGTATTGCAGTACTAGTGTAATGCATTGTACTGTCCTGTACTGTATCGTATCGTACCGTATCGTGTCGTATCGTACTGTATGAGAGAGAGAGAGAGAGAGAGAGACGAAGAATGGCACTGAATAGAAACAATATATAAAAAATATATGTACAGAATTGTTACTGACCCTGATTCAACAACAATCTCAACAACAGTGATCAACTCGGAATGCGAAATCGGGTGCAAGAGTTACACAAAATTCAAGACCGATTTTTTTCTGATCTTCAGATTAAACACGTTTTTTACATTCTATATACAAACTGTCTCCATCATCGCAAAACAATATATAGTCCGTGTCAAGCCTCTCTTGCACATGTTATGCTGTGCTCGATTGCATTCGGACATTGTACACGAGGTGCCATTTAACAAAAAATAAAGATTTCATATCTTAAGGTTTAAAACAACAACAACAACAACATTAAAAAAGAGTGGTAAAAGGACAGTTCGCGCGGTTGAAGAAAACACTTGAAATATGTCATTAACAGGCAGTCAGGATGACCACAGAGTCTTGACTTTTCAACAGCAGCCAAACTTCCTGTCCCTCAGTCAGTAAGTTGGGTTGAAAAACACACCCTTCCCACCGCATTCCCCACAATCCTCAAGCAGACGTCCCAGAAGGGGCAGCCATTGGACACCGGTATCCGACGGAAGTGTTTATTTGGCCAAACGGTTTGCGCATGCGCGAGGAAGTGGCGTGGCTTGAAAGTCCGGTTACTCCTTGGTCTTGCTAGAAGTGGGTGGGGGTGCTGTCCCTTGCTTTGTGTTGACTGTGACCGGTAGCTGCTCCAGCTCCATGCGCGGAGGATGCAGAATAAACCGCGGGCAGATTTTGAAGACCTGTTGACCGAATTAATCATTTAGGTAAATAGGAACTATACATCAAAATGTAATACTGATGGAACAACCCAGACAACAAATAAGCATTTTAACAAATACAAGAAACCTACGCGACGTAAAAAACAACCATTCATTAACTAACCAACGGTCCAATAAACAAACATACAGAAACAACAGACATTCAAAACAAGCAAGAACATTCCACCTCCAGCCTTTTTCGCAACACAAACAACGGCAACAGGAACGCTGGAGTGAGCAACAAGACAAACAATGGCAACAGGAACGCTGGAGTGAGCAACAAGACAAACAATGGCAACAGGAACGCTGCAGTGAGCAACAAGACAAACAACGGCAACAGGAACGCTGCAGTGAGCAACAAGACAAACAATGGCAACAGGAACGCTGGAGTGAGCAAACAGACAAACAATGGCAACAGGAACGCTGGAGTGAGCAACAAGACAAACAATGGCAACAGGAACGCTGGAGTGAGCAACAAGACAAACAATGGCAACAGGAACACTGGAGTGAGCAACAACACAAACAATGGCAACAGGAACACTGGAGTGAGCAAACAGACAAACAATGGCAACAGGAACACTGGAGTGAGCAACAAGACAAACAATGGCAACAGGAACGCTGGAGTGAGCAAACAGACAAACAATGGCAACAGGAACACTGGAGTGAGCAACAAGACAAACAACGGCAACAGGAACACTGGAGTGAGCAAACAGACAAACAATGGCAACAGGAACGCTGGAGTGAGCAAACAGACAAACAATGGCAACAGGAACGCTGCAGTGAGCAAACAGACAAACAATGGCAACAGGAACGCTGGAGTGAGCAACAAGACAAACAATGGCAACAGGAACACTGGAGTGAGCAAACAGACAAACAATGGCAACAGGAACGCTGGAGTGAGCAACAAGACAAACAATGGCAACAGGAACACTGGAGTGAGCAACAAGACAAACAATGGCAACAGGAACACTGGAGTGAGCAACAAGACAAACAATGGCAACAGGAACACTGGAGTGAGCAAACAGACAAACAATGGCAACAGGAACGCTGCAGTGAGCAAACAGACAAACAATGGCAACAGGAACGCTGGAGTGAGCAAACAGACAAACAATGGCAACAGGAACACTGGAGTGAGCAAACAGACAAACAATGGCAACAGGAACACTGGAGTGAGCAACAAGACAAACAATGGCAACAGGAACGCTGGAGTGAGCAACAAGACAAACAATGGCAACAGGAACACTGCAGTGAGCAAACAGACAAACAATGGCAACAGGAACGCTGGAGTGAGCAACAAGACAAACAATGGCAACAGGAACGCTGCAGTGAGCAACAAGACAAACAATGGCAACAGGAACGCTGGAGTGAGCAAAAAGACAAACAATGGCAACAGGAACGCTGGAGTGAGCAACAAGACAAACAACGGCAACAGGAACGCTGGAGTGAGCAAACAGACAAACAATGGCAACAGGAACGCTGCAGTGAGCAAACAGACAAACAATGGCAACAGGAACACTGGAGTGAGCAAACAGACAAACAATGGCAACAGGAACGCTGCAGTGAGCAAACAGACAAACAATGGCAACAGGAACGCTGGAGTGAGCAACAAGACAAACAATGGCAACAGGAACGCTGGAGTGAGCAAACAGACAAACAATGGCAACTTGAACGCTGCAGTGAGCAAACAGACAAACAATGGCAACAGGAACACTGGAGTGAGCAACAAGACAAACAATGGCAACAGGAACGCTGGAGTGAGCAACAAGACAAACAATGGCAACAGGAACGCTGGAGTGAGCAACAAGACAAACAATGGCAACAGGAACGCTGGAGTGAGCAACAAGACAAACAATGGCAACAGGAACGCTGCAGTGAGCAACAAGACAAACAATGGCAACAGGAACGCTGGAGTGAGCAACAAGACAAACAATGGCAACAGGAACGCTGGAGTGAGCAACAACACAAACAATGGCAAAAGGAACGCTGCAGTGAGCAACAAGACAAACAATGGCAACAGGAACACTGGAGTGAGCAAACAGACAAACAATGGCAACAGGAACGCTGCAGTGAGCAACAAGACAAACAATGGCAACAGGAACGCTGGAGTGAGCAACAAGACAAACAATGGCAACAGGAACACTGGAGTGAGCAAACAGACAAACAATGGCAACAGGAACGCTGGAGTGAGCAACAAGACAAACAATGGCAACAGGAACGCTGGAGTGAGCAAACAGACAAACAATGGCAACAGGAACGCTGGAGTGAGCAACAAGACAAACAATGGCAACAGGAACGCTGGAGTGAGCAAACAGACAAACAATGGCAACAGGAACGCTGGAGTGAGCAACAACACAAACAATGGCAACAGGAACGCTGGAGTGAGCAACAAGACAAACAATGGCAACAGGAACGCTGGAGTGAGCAAACAGACAAACAATGGCAACAGGAACGCTGCAGTGAGCAAACAGACAAACAATGGCAACAGGAACGCTGGAGTGAGCAAACAGACAAACAATGGCAACAGGAACGCTGCAGTGAGCAAACAGACAAACAATGGCAACAGGAACGCTGGAGTGAGCAACAAGACAAACAATGGCAACAGGAACGCTGGAGTGAGCAAACAGACAAACAATGGCAACAGGAACGCTGGAGTGAGCAAACAGACAAACAATGGCAACAGGAACACTGGAGTGAGCAACAAGACAAACAATGGCAACAGGAACGCTGGAGTGAGCAACAAGACAAACAATGGCAACAGGAACGCTGGAGTGAGCAACAAGACAAACAATGGCAACAGGAACGCTGGAGTGAGCAACAACACAAACAATGGCAACAGGAACGCTGGAGTGAGCAACAAGACAAACAATGGCAACAGGAACACTGGAGTGAGCAACAACACAAACAATGGCAACAGGAACGCTGGAGTGAGCAAACAGACAAACAATGGCAACAGGAACGCTGGAGTGAGCAACAAGACAAACAATGGCAACAGGAACGCTGCAGTGAGCAACAAGACAAACAATGGCAACAGGAACACTGGAGTGAGCAAACAGACAAACAATGGCAACAGGAACGCCGGAGTGAGCAACAAGACAAACAATGGCAACAGGAACGCTGGAGTGAGCAACAACACAAACAATGGCAACAGGAACGCTGGAGTGAGCAACAAGACAAACAATGGCAACAGGAACACTGGAGTGAGCAAACAGACAAACAATGGCAACAGGAACGCTGCAGTGAGCAACAAGACAAACAATGGCAACAGGAACGCTGCAGTGAGCAAACAGACAAACAATGGCAACAGGAACGCTGGAGTGAGCAACAACACAAACAATGACAACAGGAACGCTGCAGTGAGCAACAACACAAACAATGGCAACAGGAACGCTGGAGTGAGCAACAAGACAAACAATGGCAACAGGAACGCTGGAGTGAGCAAACAGACAAACAATGGCAACAGGAACGCTTGAGTGAGCAACAACACAAACAATGGCAACAGGAACGCTGGAGTGAGCAAACAGACAAACAATGGCAACAGGAACGCTGGAGTGAGCAAACAGACAAACAATGGCAACAGGAACGCTGGAGTGAGCAAACAGACAAACAATGGCAACAGGAACGCTGGAGTGAGCAACAAGACAAACAATGGCAACAGGAACGCTGGAGTGAGCAACAAGACAAACAATGGCAACAGGAACACTGGAGTGAGCAACAAGACAAACAATGGCAACAGGAACACTGGAGTGAGCAACAAGACAAACAATGGCAACAGGAACGCTGGAGTGAGCAAACAGACAAACAATGGCAACAGGAACGCTGGAGTGAGCAACAAGACAAACAATGGCAACAGGAACGCTGGAGTGAGCAAACAGACAAACAATGGCAACAGGAACGCTGTAGTGAGCAAACAGACAAACAATGGCAACAGGAACGCTGCAGTGAGCAACAAGACAAACAATGGCAACAGGAACGCTGGAGTGAGCAAACAGACAAACAATGGCAACAGGAACGCTGGAGTGAGCAAACAGACAAACAATGGCAACAGGAACGCTGGAGTGAGCAAACAGACAAACAATGGCAACAGGAACGCTGGAGTGAGCAACAAGACAAACAATGGCAACAGGAACGCTGGAGTGAGCAAACAGACAAACAATGGCAACAGGAACGCTGGAGTGAGCAAACAGACAAACAATGGCAACAGGAACACTGGAGTGAGCAAACAGACAAACAATGGCAACAGGAACACTGGAGTGAGCAAACAGACAAACAATGGCAACAGGAACACTGGAGTGAGCAAACAGACAAACAATGGCAACAGGAACACTGGAGTGAGCAAACAGACAAACAATGGCAACAGGAACACTGGAGTGAGCAAACAGACAAACAATGGCAACAGGAACGCTGCAGTGAGCAACAACACAAACAATGGCAACAGGAACGCTGTAGTGAGCAAACAGACAAACAATGGCAACAGGAACGCTGGAGTGAGAAACAAGACAAACAATGGCAACAGGAACGCTGCAGTGAGCAAACAGACAAACAATGGCAACAGGAACGCTGCAGTGAGCAAACAGACAAACAATGGCAACAGGAACGCTGCAGTGAGCAACAAGACAAACAATGGCAACAGGAACGCTGCAGTGAGCAACAAGACAAACAATGGCAACAGGAACGCTGCAGTGAGCAACAAAACACAAACAATGGCAACAGGAACGCTGGAGTGAGCAACAAGACAAACAATGGCAACAGGAACGCTGGAGTGAGCAACAAGACAAACAATGGCAACAGGAACGCTGCAGTGAGCAAACAGACAAACAATGGCAACAGGAACGCTGCAGTGAGCAAACAGACAAACAATGGCAACAGGAATGCTGCAGTGAGCAAACAGACAAACAATGGCAACAGGAACGCTGCAGTGAGCAACAAGACAAACAATGGCAACAGGAACGCTGGAGTGAGCAACAAGACAAACAATGGCAACAGGAACGCTGCAGTGAGCAACAAGACAAACAATGGCAACAGGAACGCTGGAGTGAGCAACAAGACAAACAATGGCAACAGGAACGCTGGAGTGAGCAACAACACAAACAATGGCAACAGGAACACTGGAGTGAGCAACAAGACAAACAATGGCAACAGGAACGCTGGAGTGAGCAAACAGACAAACAATGGCAACAGGAACACTGGAGTGAGCAACAACACAAACAATGGCAACAGGAACACTGGAGTGAGCAACAACACAAACAATGGCAACAGGAACACTGGAGTGAGCAACAACACAAACAATGGCAACAGGAACACTGGAGTGAGCAAACAGACAAACAATGGCAACAGGAACGCTGCAGTGAGCAACAAGACAAACAATGGCAACAGGAACGCTGGAGTGAGCAACAAGACAAACAATGGCAAAAGGAACGCTGCAGTGAGCAACAAGACAAACAATGGCAACAGGAACGCTGTAGTGAGCAAACAGACAAACAATGGCAACAGGAACACTGGAGTGAGCAACAAGACAAACAATGGCAACAGGAACGCTGGAGTGAGCAAACAGACAAACAATGGCAACAGGAACACTGGAGTGAGCAAACAGACAAACAATGGCAACAGGAACACTGGAGTGAGCAAACAGACAAACAATGGCAACAGGAACACTGGAGTGAGCAACAAGACAAACAATGGCAACAGGAACGCTGGAGTGAGCAACAACACAAACAATGGCAACAGGAACGCTGGAGTGAGCAAACAGACAAACAATGGCAACAGGAACGCTGGAGTGAGCAACAAGACAAACAATGGCAACAGGAACGCTGGAGTGAGCAAACAGACAAACAATGGCAACAGGAACGCTGGAGTGAGCAACAAGACAAACAATGGCAACAGGAACGCTGGAGTGAGCAACAAGACAAACAATGGCAACAGGAACGCTGGAGTGAGCAAACAGACAAACAATGGCAACAGGAACGCTTGAGTGAGCAACAAGACAAACAATGGCAACAGGAACGCTGCAGTGAGCAACAACACAAACAATGGCAAAAGGAACGCTGGAGTGAGCAAACAGACAAACAATGGCAACAGGAACGCTGGAGTGAGCAAACAGACAAACAATGGCAACAGGAACACTGGAGTGAGCAAACAGACAAACAATGGCAACAGGAACGCTGGAGTGAGCAACCAGACAAACAATGGCAACAGGAACGCTGCAGTGAGCAAACAGACAAACAATGGCAACAGGAACGCTGGAGTGAGCAACAACACAAACAATGGCAACAGGAACGCTGGAGTGAGCAACAACACAAACAATGGCAACAGGAACGCTGGAGTGAGCAAACAGACAAACAATGGCAACAGGAACGCTGGAGTGAGCAACAAGACAAACAATGGCAACAGGAACACTGGAGTGAGCAACAAGACAAACAATGGCAACAGGAACGCTGGAGTGAGCAAACAGACAAACAATGGCAACAGGAACGCTGGAGTGAGCAAACAGACAAACAATGGCAACAGGAACACTGGAGTGAGCAAACAGACAAACAATGGCAACAGGAACACTGGAGTGAGCAAACAGACAAACAATGGCAACAGGAACGCTGCAGTGAGCAACAACACAAACAATGGCAACAGGAACGCTGTAGTGAGCAAACAGACAAACAATGGCAACAGGAACGCTGGAGTGAGCAACAAGACAAACAATGGCAACAGGAACGCTGGAGTGAGCAAACAGACAAACAATGGCAACAGGAACGCTGGAGTGAGCAAACAGACAAACAATGGCAACAGGAACACTGGAGTGAGCAACAAGACAAACAATGGCAACAGGAACGCTGGAGTGAGCAAACAGACAAACAATGGCAACAGGAACGCTGCAGTGAGCAAACAGACAAACAATGGCAACAGGAACGCTGCAGTGAGCAACAACACAAACAATGGCAACAGGAACACTGGAGTGAGCAAACAGACAAACAATGGCAACAGGAACACTGGAGTGAGCAACAACACAAACAATGGCAACAGGAACGCTGGAGTGAGCAACAAGACAAACAATGGCAACAGGAACACTGGAGTGAGCAAACAGACAAACAATGGCAACAGGAACACTGGAGTGAGCAACAAGACAAACAACGGCAACAGGAACGCTGGAGTGAGCAACAAGACAAACAATGGCAACAGGAACGCTGGAGTGAGCAACAACACAAACAATGGCAACAGGAACGCTGGAGTGAGCAACAAGACAAACAATGGCAACAGGAACGCTGGAGTGAGCAAACAGACAAACAATGGCAACAGGAACGCTGGAGTGAGCAAACAGACAAACAATGGCAACAGGAACGCTAGAGTGAGCAAACAGACAAACAATGGCAACAGGAACGCTGGAGTGAGCAACAAGACAAACAATGGCAACAGGAACGCTGCAGTGAGCAAACAGACAAACAATGGCAACAGGAACGCTGGAGTGAGCAAACAGACAAACAATGGCAACAGGAACGCTGAAGTGAGCAAACAGACAAACAATGGCAACAGGAACGCTGCAGTGAGCAAACAGACAAACAATGGCAACAGGAACGCTGGAGTGAGCAAACAGACAAACAATGGCAACAGGAACGCTGCAGTGAGCAAACAGACAAACAATGGCAACAGGAACGCTGCAGTGAGCAAACAGACAAACAATGGCAACAGGAACGCTGCAGTGAGCAACAAGACAAACAACGGCAACAGGAACGCTGCAGTGAGCAACAAGACAAACAATGGCAACAGGAACGCTGCAGTGAGCAACAAGACAAACAATGGCAACAGGAACGCTGGAGTGAGCAAACAGACAAACAATGGCAACAGGAACGCTGCAGTGAGCAACAAGACAAACAATGGCAACAGGAACGCTGTAGTGAGCAAACAGACAAACAATGGCAACAGGAACGCTGTAGTGAGCAACAAGACAAACAATGGCAACAGGAACGCTGCAGTGAGCAAACAGACAAACAATGGCAACAGGAACGCTTGAGTGAGCAACAACACAAACAATGGCAACAGGAACGCTGGAGTGAGCAACAAGACAAACAATGGCAACAGGAACGCTGTAGTGAGCAACAAGACAAACAATGGCAACAGGAACGCTGCAGTGAGCAAACAGACAAACAATGGCAACAGGAACGCTGGAGTGAGCAACAAGACAAACAATGGCAACAGGAACACTGGAGTGAGCAACAAGACAAACAATGGCAACAGGAACGCTGGAGTGAGCAAACAGACAAACAATGGCAACAGGAACGCTGGAGTGAGCAAACAGACAAACAATGGCAACAGGAACACTGGAGTGAGCAACAAGACAAACAATGGCAACAGGAACGCTGGAGTGAGCAACAAGACAAACAATGGCAACAGGAACGCTGGAGTGAGCAAACAGACAAACAATGGCAACAGGAACACTGGAGTGAGCAAACAGACAAACAATGGCAACAGGAACGCTGGAGTGAGCAAACAGACAAACAATGGCAACAGGAACGCTGGAGTGAGCAACAAGACAAACAATGGCAACAGGAACGCTGCAGTGAGCAAACAGACAAACAATGGCAACAGGAACGCTGGAGTGAGCAAACAGACAAACAATGGCAACAGGAACGCTGGAGTGAGCAAACAGACAAACAATGGCAACAGGAACGCTGCAGTGAGCAACAAGACAAACAATGGCAACAGGAACGCTGCAGTGAGCAAACAGACAAACAATGGCAACAGGAACGCTGCAGTGAGCAACAAGACAAACAATGGCAACAGGAACGCTGGAGTGAGCAACAAGACAAACAATGGCAACAGGAACGCTGGAGTGAGCAAACAGACAAACAATGGCAACAGGAACGCTGGAGTGAGCAAACAGACAAACAATGGCAACAGGAACGCTGGAGTGAGCAACAAGACAAACAATGGCAAAAGCAACCAACCAACGAAAAATCAATTTGAAAAGATCGCGAACACACAAAGAAAAATACCACCCTTCCCAGTGTGTCTTGCGGGTGGTGGTGGTGGTAAAAAAAACGACCAACAAACAAACAAACAAATAATCAAACAAACAAACAAACAATTACACAAACCAACCGACAAACAAAATGCACAACCAGAAATTCACCGTGACCCAGTAAGTGACGACCCCCAGCACTGACAGCCCCGCCCGGAATGTCCCGCGGGTGTGGTAGTGGACAAAAACACAAACAAACAAACAATAGATAGAAAGAGGGAGATTGTGTGTGTGTGTGTGTGTGTGTGTGTGTGTGTGTGTGTGTGTGTGTGTGTGTGTGTGTGTGTGTGTGTGTGTGTGTGTGTGTGTGTGTGAGAAAGAGAGAGAGACACAGAGAGAGACTGAGAGAGGGAGGGAGAGACAGACATACAGACAGACAGAGACAGACAGAGAAGATGAGTGAAATAGAGCAAGAATCACTAAGAACATTGTGTTAAGAAAATGATTTTTTTTTTTTTTAAAGGACCTAACAAAAAGTGAAAAATAATATTAATCTCACCGTGACCAAGCAGATGACGACGCCTAAAATAGCCCCGCCCAGAATGTCCTGCGGGTGGTGGTAGTGGTCAAAGATGCGACTGGCCATGACGAAGATGGCGTATCCAAGGGCACCGGATTGCAGCAGCGACACTACCAGGCGAGGCGTGGAGAAGGGGAGGCGACGCTGCAGGTAAAGCTGGGGATGCAAGGGTAACAACTCAGTTGGACACTCTCGTGAGAAGGAAAATGCCATGTGTTATCAGTGCGGTTTGTTTTCTGGCCGTTTGACAATCTTTTTGACCATGCATTTGCCTTCACTCAACTTACAGGGAAAAAAATCCGAAAGGAGAGCTGATCTTCATTACACCTACTATCTTCCGTGTATAAAGAAACTCTTTCTCTCTCTCTGTCTCTCTGTCTCTGTCTCTGTCTCTGTCTCTGTCTCTGTCTCTCTCTCTCTCTCTCTCTCTCTCTCTCTACCAGCTTGTATTTATAATTACCTGCATAGTATGCATTTGATTTTATGAATAACCAATTATGTATGCTCTTCATTCTCTCTCTCTCTCTCTCTCTCTCTCTCTCTCTCTCTCTCTCTCTCTCTCTCTCTCTCTCTCTCTCTCTCTCTCTCTCTCTCTCTCTTTCTCTCTCCCGTTTTCATAAAAAAAAAATGGAGCTAGTCAAAATATCCATGTTGCTATATGACCGAGCTTTCGCACTGAAGAAGCGAGGGCATGAGATAAGGGAGGCAACTCCCTGCACACGGCAGTGTTAGCGCTGCAATTCTATGCTCTCTTCTCTCCCTTGATAGAACGAACGATCAAAGTCAGCTTGGCATTCCGGAGCCTACTTCACTAGCTTTTTGACTCTCGTTTGCCATCATTCGCGCTCAGTTGTACCCAGATTACATTCGTTGTCCATCGCAATTGTTAACATTAATTTTTTTGTATATACAGAATCAAAAAACAAGAAAAGTATGTTATTGGAACGTTTTAATATTTAACAATTGCCTTCACTGATCTTCGAAGGACAATGGACAGACAGACAGACAGACAGACAGACAGACAGACAGACAGACAAACACTTATAATAGAGAAAATAATCTTATCTGACACATATTCTATACTGTTCAAAAAAAGAAACGCATAGCTTGTAATATTTGGTTAATTTAGTTATATGGCTACAAGGATATCCACCAAACTGCAGAAAATGTTTATCTGGTCGTCGACCTTTCGTCCATTTCCACAAGTGAGCTCTGCACGTGACGCATGCGTTATCAGTGGCTACAATGTCAAAATTGCTCATTTGGCATGACCACTCGTCATGCTTCAGTGTAATCTCGTGAAACTCGGGGAATATTGAGCTCTCACCATGTCTTCCAAAACCCATAAAAGCGGATTGTTCGCCACAAAGAAATCAGACGACAATTCAGCGACGAAAGATGGCCCGATTGAGCAGAGAAGACCGCCAAATTGCATTGGGTCGTTTACAAGCAGGCCAAAGTCAAAGTGCAATCGCCAGGCACTTCCACGTGTCCCAGAGCACCATCAGTAGACTGTGGGTCAGGTTTCAAGCCACTGGCTCCGTTGCTGACTTGCCACGAGCGGGAAGACCAAGGGCGACAACTGCTGCTCACGACCGCTTCATACGGCTCCGCCACCTCCGGAATCGTTTCCTGTCGGCCTCATCTTCTGTCCAGGCTCTCCCCGGGCCACATCGATTATCGGACCAGACCGTGCGGAACCGCCTGCATGAAGCTGGTTTGAGAGCTCGCAGACCTCACAGAGGAGCTGTCCTCACCCGCCGCCATCGCCAGAACCGAGTGCAGTGGGGCAACCAGCACCTTCGCTGGACCGTCCGGAATCACTGGAGACACGTGTGGTTCAGCGACGAGTCCTACTTCCTGCTCCAGCGACATGATGGTCGGAGGAGGGTCTACCGGAGAGTAAACGAACGTTACGCGCCCAACTGTGTGGATGCGGCACCCGTTCATGGTGGTGGAGGCGTCATGGTGTGGGGGGCGATCAATACCGCTGGAAGGAGCACCCTGGTGCACGTCCAAGGGCGCATAACTGCCCAGCGATACGTGGAGGAAATTCTGCGCCCACACGCCCTTCCTCTTCTGGCTGACCAGGATGCCATATTCCAGCAGGACAACGCTCGCCCGCACACAGCACGACTCACCACCCAGTTCCTCACCGACCACCATGTCCAGGTGCTTCCCTGGCCATCCATGTCGCCAGACATGAACCCGATAGAACACCTCTGGGATGAATTGGACAGACGTGTGCGCAGGCGAGAAGAAGCGCCGGCAAATCACCGCGATCTATTGCAGGCACTTCAGGAGGAGTGGGACACCATCCCACAGCAAGATATCCGGCATCTGATCCAGTCCATGCCCAGAAGGTGCCGGGCAGTTGTTGCTGCTCAAGGCAGTCACACCCCCTACTGACTTGACAGCCTCGGCACCCAATCGTATTGATTGACTGATTGATTTGAAGATGCAAATGAACTGTGTGTGCATTCAACTGTGTCCATACCAAATTTCAAACAAATAATCTAAATATTGGATTTTCGGTTAATTTTTTCGAAAAATAAAACAAATTTGGCAAGTAGCAACTATGCGTTTCTTTTTTGAACAGTATAGAAGCTCGCTCGGAAGAGATATTTTGAATGTTGGAACGTTGGCAGTCTATTTGAATGTTGGAACGTTGGCAGTCTATTTGAATGTTGGAACGTTGGCAGTCTATTTGAATGTTGGAACGTTGGCAGTCTATTTGAATGTTGGAACGTTGGCAGTCTATTTGAATGTTGGAACGTTGGCAGTCTATTTGAATGTTGGAACGTTGGCAGTCTATTTGAATGTTGGAACGTTGGCAGTCTATTTGAATGTTGGAACGTTGGCAGTATATTTGAATGTTGGAACGTTGGCAGTCTATTTGAATGTTGGAACGTTGGCAGTCTATTTGAATGTTGGAACGTTGGCAGTCTATTTGAATGTTGCAACCTTGGCAGTCTATTTGTTTATGGATTACTGCATACACGTTTTTCTTTATTTCTTTTCTCTCGGACGCAATTAAAGTTTTAAACACAAGTTGTCTTTTACACATTCCTCGTAGCCCCGACTATCATTCTCACCGAAGACTGAGCATCTGCAACATTTTCGAAGCTAATTTGTGCAATAATTGTATTTCTATGTCTCCGTCTTTAAAAACGATTGGATTTCATTTTGTCATAAAGTAAACGTTCCAATATGAATAACTTACCTTTTTTTTATTCTTGTTTTCATTCTATAACCAACTCCCAAACAGTACGATAACATTAAATACGTATTCACTCTCAAGTGACTTTTTCAGTCAAGTTTACATTAACTGATTCATTCATTCACTCACAATAAGAAGACATTCAATATTCAATTGCTGATTAACACAATTCAGCTAAGTTCAGTTCTTGTTCAAACAGTCAATCATTCACCTACAGTCAATCATTCACCTACAGTCAATCATTCACCTACAGTCAATCATTCACCTACAGTCAATCATTCACCTACAGTCAATCATTCATCTACAGTCAATCATTCACCTACAGTCAATCATTCACCTACAGTCAATCATTCACCTAGTGTCAACCATTCACCTACAGTCAACCATTCACCTACAGTCAATCATTCACCTACAGTCAATCATTCACCTACAGTCAATCATTCACCTACAGTCAACCATTCACCTACAGTCAATCATTCACCTACAGTCAATCATTCACCTACAGTAATACATTTGACATTTATTCGTTGTTATGCCTTCAGTCGCTTTCTCACTCAATTTCTCATTTACGATAACATCCGCCCCCCCCCTCCCCCTTCTCCCATTCATTCCCTCTCTCACTTGCAGTAGAGTGATACAGCAATATATCATACTCACTTGCAGTAGAGTGATACAGCAATATATCATACTCACAATGATGAAGAGCATGTTGAACACAGAGAAGGAAGCGTGGCCCGACACGAACGACTTCCTGCAATTGTACAACTTTAATGATAGTGGAAAATGATGCACAGGATTTTGAGTAGAACTAGAAGACAATAGCTTACATGTCAAGATAATAATTCTTAGAAACTGCACATTTTTATGGTCTGCTCAATTTATGAAAATCACGGATTTCTGTTGCCGTTGTTTGTTCCAGTATTGGTCGCCTAGCTACCTATTTTACATCCGTGTACTTTTTGTCTTGGTGTGTTGGTTTCTTGGTCTTGTTCCATCTACCTGACCTGCTCTGGTCGTAGTTGTTTAATCAGTTTCCTACTGTCAGGTTTTTGTGAAAAAGATGGGTCCATACACCAGAAGAACCGCTATAACACACTTGTACTGAAAGAAAAGGTTCCACTGTGAAATAAATCAATGCGAATATTAGTACTTGAGATGTACTATTATAAGGCCAAGAAAGCAATATTGCTGGGCAAAGACATACGAAGCAACGTCTTTCTTTTCACATTCATTCCAGATGTTGTGTTTATAAAACTTGTTATGGCATGTCGTTTTAAAGCCTATGTAAGTTATAGATCACAGATTATCACGAAATGTGAAATTGTGTTTATTCCTGTTGTATTGGCACAAGATCATTGTATTTTGAAGGTCAGCATCAAGCAGTGGCTGAAATATGGCGCTTTTTGTTGCATTACCCACAGGGAAAAAAACCAGCGTCAAACCCGGAAAAAGTAACGCCTCTAGTGTTCGGAATGCAGTGTCCTTATTACTACACTAAATAGGCGGGCAAGTGGAATTGATTTCAGTAGAATATTGATTGTTCTAATCGCCAACATGCAAGAAGTGTTCAGCTTTAGTTGTCCGGATTGTTTTTGTCGATGTTGATGAAGGAAAGTTAAGGGGGTTTGTGTGGTCTACGGGCCACTGTATAGACAGTACGTACATAGTGTGATACCAAGCTGCTTTGTTGCACACCGTAGTGAAATAAATATGCTTTCTAACGATGTAATTGGTTTTTACACAAATAACATCATGTCAAACATCTTCACCAAATCACACCCAACTGCTTTTGTTGACTAGTGGTATATGTTCATTAGGGAGAGTGTCTTCTCTCACGTTTCAAATGGAAACCTATCAATAAGGTGGGGGGGGGGGGGGAGTAGACATGTTACGATCAATAGTGTATCGTGTCAAACCCACCTCATGTCAGACATCAGCTTGGTGTCAGGGTTGAGGCAGACGATATCCTCCACATACAATCCCGAGCAGTTGGCAAATGACGTCACATCCGTTTCCGGTTGACAGGCGGAAAGAAAAGATGGCCGCAGCCGTCCGAAGCTGACCTTGAAGACTTCGGTCAGGACGAAGCACAGAGCGTTGCCGTACATGAAGCAGGCGAAGACAAGTCCCGCGTCCCGGAGTCCTGTGTGCAGGCCGCTGCACCGGCTTTTGTCGTCTGCGCACGTGTCATGGCCGCTCCTGTGTTTGTTGGTGAGGACGCCGTATGTCACCTCCAGGGCGAACACCTGGTAGAAGGAGGACGGACTTTAGAGAAGCAGAATAGGTACCAGAGGAAAGTTCGCAGTGCAACAAAGGGACTGTTACTAGACACAACAACTGCAACATGAACAGCACAGGACACCAGCAGGAATCAGAACCACAACCCCAACAACAACATCACCACCACCACCACCACAACAACAACAACAACAACTACAACAACTACAACACTTACACCACCAACACCACTGACACCAACACCACTAACAACAACAACCGCCGCAGGAGCAACAACATCCACAAAAACAACAACAAACACAACAACAACAACAACAACAACAACAACTACAACTACTACAACAACAACAACAACAACAACAACAACAACAACAACAACAACTACAACTACTACAACAACGGCAACAACAACACTCACCAGAACGACGGCGGGGATGAGACAGGTGACGACAAGCAGCGACACGGACACCGTGTCATGTCTGAAGGGATAGCGGATGGCCTCATCGTCACAGAAGAACCCGCGATGGGCCGCGGCAATTGGCTTCAGGAAGAACGCCACTGACACCACGAATACTGCAACATACAGAATATTTGCACCGTAAGACAAGGACTAGTTTTGTTGCTGAAGGTAGCGTCCTATGTTGTGTTGAGATCACGTCATCCACTTGAAGGTAGCGTCCTATGTTGTGTTGAGATGACGTCATCCACTTGAAGGTAGCGTCCTATGTTGTGTTGAGATCACGTCATCCACTTGAAGGTAGCGTCCTATGTTGTGTTGAGATCATGTCATCCACTTGAAGGTAGCGTCCTATGTTGTGTTGAGATCACGTCATCCACTTGAAGGTAGCGTCCTATGTTGTGTTGAGATCATGTCATCCACTTGAAGGTAGCGTCCTATGTTGTGTTGAGATCATGTCATCCACTTGAAGGTAGCGTCCTATGTTGTGTTGAGATCACGTCATCCACTTGAAGGTAGCGTCCTATGTTGTGTTGAGATGACGTCATCCACTTGGGCACGTGCCAACAATCAACATCCTGCTGACTTGCTCGGTTGAGTTCAAAACTTTTTAATGATTAATGTTTTTACAAAATGTATTCTGAAACAGGTTGCACTGTGCACCGAGAGCACACACAATGTTCTCTTTGGTCTTATATACCACGTAGAGCACCCACAATGTTCTCTTTGGTCTTATATCCCACGTAGAGCACCCACAATGTTCTCTTTGGTCTTATATCCCACGTAGAGCACCCACAATGTTCTCTTTGGTCTTATATCCCACGTAGAGCACCCACAATGTTCTCTTTGGTCTTATATCCCACGTAGAGCACCCAAAATGTTCTCTTTGGTCTTATATCCCACGTAGAGCACCCAAAATGTTCTCTTTGGTCTTATATCCCACGTAGAGCACCCAAAATGTTCTCTTTGGTCTTATAATTCACGTAGAGCACCCAAAATGTTCTCTGTGGTCTTATATATCCCACGTGAAGCCTGGTCAACTTTGAGACGGTGACGGTGTTTACACGCGAATGAGTGTGGCTTTACATACATAATACTTACGCTGTTAAAACACACTGCAACACACAGCATAATTATGTACACTGTGTAATGCATCGAAAGCTATCATAAAATACAGAACGTCTTCATAGTATAAAGAACATTCACACTGTAACAGGTTTGGTATCTGCAATTTAACAAACACAATATTTTAATTGTGACACGCAAAACATGTGCATCCAACAGATATTAGTTTAATTGTGACAAAAAGAATACATAGCTATATGAATTTCAAATCATACAATGTATACAGTGCACTACACAGGAGCTGAAGAGTAGTAGTAACCCGACAGTAAAGATAAAGGAGTAATACTAATAATCGACCTGCGCTTTGATACAAACTCCTGTGGTGCGTAACACACAATAATATTCACATTGCAACAGTCAAAACACAGACGTGCAGTGGTATAGTTGGTAAACGTGACAGGAAGAACGCTGTTGACAGTATCACGTTTCATTTATATTTGCAGAAGGGGACTGAATTATTTTTTTTGTAAGGTACACCTTAGGATGTAGGTACTTCTTCTGAGGAGAGGGCCAAACCTAAATTCGGCCGGTCTTCCTTTTCGCTCTATAGCTAGCATTTGAATAGAAAGAGGAAACGCGGCCGTCAACGATTAGAACTGCTAAATTACAAAATACTTTCTTTATTGTGGACCTACATGTGAACATACGTACTTGTTTAAACAACAAAAATGGACACATCAGTAACCAGTTTAGATTTTTCTTTTTCATACCTACTTGAGTCTTGAAGATAAATTCCCTTTCGTTCGTTTGTTTTGAACAGTGGAAACAAATGCATTCCCTTGTTGTTCTTGCGTTACCAAGAATGAAAAGAACATGTTCTCCGGTGCGTCCTTTTACCAAGAGTGTAAAAATGAATGAGGCGTCTACAGTCCAAGGTCACTAAGACCCTTAATTATCAGGGGGTGGGGGGGTGGGGGGCTTGTGGGCATGCGTGGTCCTAGTGGAGCCCCTCCCTCTTCGGACTTGCTTTCAAATGGATTTTATTGCAGGTAACAGACTTGGTATACGGACTACGGACACAATTTTAATACGTTCCAGTCAGCAAAACAAGAGTTATCTCCATTTTGTACATGTTTTTGTTTTGCTTAAAAACGAAGTTTTACTCGAGATACAGCAAAAACATATATATATACTAGATGAATACCCGCTTCGCCGGGTACGGCTTCGCCGGGAAGAAGTCGAGCCGGGGACCCGGCTTTGCCGGGTGTACGCCGGCTTTGCCGGCGCACCGCACGAAGGAAGGGAGATAAACGCGCAAAACACTGGAGAAGATAAGGAAGAGTAATACCCGGCTTCGCCGGGACAGTGACCTTCTAAAAATAGTATAACGGGAATATGGATTGAGCGTTGTCGACAGTGACCTTCTAAAAATAGAAACGGGAATATGGATTGACGCCACACGAAGGAAGGGAGATAAACGCAAAACACTGGAGAAGATAAGGAAGAGTTAGTGGGAATGGATCTGGGAAGATGAACAGAAAAACCAAAATCGGTTCAGCGCTGCGCGCTGAGAGCACGTGTTGAAATATCTCATCGACCAGGTTGTGTCCGGGGTGTACCTGAATATGGCCACCAAATTTGAAACAGATCCATCGAGAACCTTGGGCGTGCATCGCGAACACACAGACACACACACACACAGACACAAGTCGTATATATATGTAGATATATATGTCTGTTCGAAGAAAGCGTAGAAACAGACAAAATTGGGTTTCGAATCAAGAATCCAGTATTCTGGAGCATATCAATTCGTTTTATCATTTTACTGTTAAAGATGTTTACAGGTACCTCGTTGCTTCTATATTTAGACACTCCCTAGCCCCTATGTTGGGCATATTATGTTATCACAATGGACATGCACGATATAATTTCATTTCTAAGTAGGGGTGTCTGAACAAAGGAACACCGTGCCGTTATAGAACCAAAGTTCGGTTTTATTTTAACATTAAAAAGAGACTTAGACTTCTATAATTACGTAGTCCCGACTCGTTATCATGCTAAGTCTTAACCGGTTAAAATCTGGATTACATGTTGAAAGTTAGGGTGCCCAACAAAGGTCGTTCTCCCTTTGGGCGATCACGTTTCTATTTGCCTAGACTTCCTTATCACGAAATTCGCCTGTACGGTGATTGTGACAATCGTAAAGCCTGAGGAAATCTGAAACCAGATACCCGGAACTAAATATGACATAGTTGTTCGGGTAGTAATGGCTATGATAGAGTTGTGCGGGTGGCAAGTTGCACCCGATTCCGTTTTGTTGCCAGATTGGTACAACCCGTGTCTCAGAATCAAGAGACAGTATCACAATTAGTTGTGTTACGTTGACATGTGTAAGTGGCATAAAGCTGCAAGAGATCGAACATTGTATCAGGCGAATACTGGGCACCATACCGGGGTTTTCTATCTTCTTTTATGTGTCTGTCTTTCTGTCGTTATTACTTCCAATCTTTCTTCTTTCTTCCTTTCTTCTTTTTCTTTCCTTCTGTCTTACTGTCGTTATTACTTCCTTACTTCTTATCTTCTCCTTTCTTCCTTTATTCTTTATCTGTCTTTTTTTTTTCTCTGCCAGAAGGAGATTGGTCAAGTTCTCAAAGCGAAACACAATACTGGGGCTGTCTTGGGCTAAACATACATTTCTGAAAGCGACCCCTTGTTGAATATAAAGTTCGAGCAATGTGTTTACTGTATGTGATCCCGTGACTGTCATCATTGCATGTGATGTATGACCTCTGACTTGGTCTGACCACACTAAAATCTTGTTGATACAATGGAACCTGTCTAACAACGAACGCCTAAATGACCAACCATAGTGGTCCTTATATATATATATATATATATATATATATATATACCATAGTGGTCGTTATATATATACCATAGTGGTCGTTATATATATATATATACATGGGGTCGATATGGAAAGGTGAATTATACATAGAAACCTTGTCTGGGATCTTGTGGGTGGTTGTTATGGACAATGACAATGACAATTTTTATTATTCAACAAGGGTAACAGAATAAGCAGTGATTTGCTTTTTTACATCTGGCCCTCGCACAAATTAAAGCGGGACTAATCTACAATGGCTAAATGCTAGACGGGTGGTGGAGAGGTGGTAGTGGTCGTTCTCCAGAGGTGGTCGTTAGGGCATGCTCAACTGTACCTTCATTCGTGTGAACGCGCCTTGTGAGCCGCCACAGAACTATGCAGGTTTTTAATGTTGGCAATAGACCACCACCCCTCCACTTGGTCACGTGCTGGTTGTGACCAGTGAGAATTTGTTCGACAATTTAATCTTGTAAATGGGACGAGTAGCTTTTTTAAGACATTCATTCGTCAACAACTCCCAGTGTGCACAGAGAACATTCATCCTGCTCAATGTTTGGTATGTGGCCAAGTGTTATCATCATTTGTTTCCTTGTCATGCTGCTCAATGTTTGGTATGTGGCCAAGTGTTATCATCATTTGTTTCCTTGTCATGCTGCTCAATGTTTGGTATGTGGCCAAGTGTTATCATCATTTGTTTCCTTGTCATCCTGCTCAATGTTTGGTATGTGGCCAAGTGTTATCATCATTTGTTTCCTTGTCATGCTGCTCAATGTTTGGTATGTGGCCAAGTGTTATCATCATTTGTTTCCTTGTCATGCTGCTCAATGTTTGGTATGTGGCCAAGTGTTATCATCATTTGTTTCCTTGTCATGCTGCTCAATGTTTGGTATGTGGCCAAGTGTTATCATCATTTGTTTCCTTGTCATGCTGCTCAATGTTTGGTATGTGGCCAAGTGTTATCATCATTTGTTTCCTTGTCATGCTGCTCAATGTTTGGTATGTGGCCAAGTGTTATCATCATTTGTTTCCTTGTCATCCTGCTCAATGTTTGGTATGTGGCCAAGTGTTATCATCATTTGTTTCCTTGTCATGCTGCTCAATGTTTGGTATGTGGCCAAGTGTTATCATCATTTGTTTCCTTGTCATGCTGCTCAATGTTTGGTATGTGGCCAAGTGTTATCATCATTTGTTTCCTTGTCATGCTGCTCAATGTTTGGTATGTGGCCAAGTGTTATCATCATTTGTTTCCTTGTCATGCTGCTCAATGTTTGGTATGTGGCCAAGTGTTATCATCATTTGTTTCCTTGTCATGCTGCTCAATGTTTGGTATGTGGCCAAGTGTTATCATCATTTGTTTCCTTGTCATCCTGCTCAATGTTTGGTATATGGCCAAGTGTTATCATGATTTGTTTCCTTGTCATCCTGCTCAGTGTTTGGTATATGGCCAAGTGTTATCATGATTTGTTTCCTTGTCATCCTGCTCAATGTTTGGTATATGGCCAAGTGTTATCATCATTTGTTTCCTTGTCATCCTGCTCAATGTTTGGTATATGGCCAAGTGTTATCATCATTTGTTTCTTTGTCATCCTGCTCAATGTTTGGTATATGGCCAAGTGTTATCATCATTTGTTTCCTTGTCATGCTGCTCAATGTTTGGTATATGGCCAAGTGTTATCATGATTTGTTTCATTGTCATGCTGCTCAATGTTTGGTATGTGGCCAAGTGTTATCTTGATTTGTTTCCTTGTCATCCTGCTCAATGTTTGGTATATGGCCAAGTGTTATCATCATTTGTTTCCTTGTCATCCTGCTCAATGTTTGGTATATGACCAAGTGTTATCATCATTTGTTTCCTTGTCATCCTGCTCAATGTTTGGTATATGGCCAAGTGTTATCATGATTTGTTTCATTGCCATGCTGCTCAATGTTTGGTATGTGGCCAAGTGTTATCATCATTTGTTTCCTTGTCATCCTGCTCAATGTTTGGTATATGGCCAAGTGTTATCATGATGCGTTTCCTTGTCATCCTGCTCAATGTTTGGTATGTGGCCAAGTGTTATCATGATTTGTTTCCTTGTCATGCTGCTCAATGTTTGGTATATGGCCAAGTGTTATCATGATTTGTTTCCTTGTCATGCTGCTCAATGTTTGGTATGTGGCCAAGTGTGATCATCATTTGTTTCCTTGTCATGCTGCTCAATGTTTGGTATGTGGCCAAGTGTTATCATCATTTGTTTCCTTGTCATGTTGCTCAATGTTTGGTATGTGGCCAAGTGTTATCATCATTTGTTTCCTTGTCATGCTGCTCAATGTTTGGTATGTGGCCAAGTGTTATCATCATTTGTTTCCTTGTCATGTTGCTCAATGTTTGGTAATGTGCCAAGTGTTATCATCATTTGTTTCCTTGTCATGCTGCTCAATGTTTGGTATGTGGCCAAGTGTTATCATCATTTGTTTCCTTGTCATGCTGCTCAATGTTTGGTATGTGGCCAAGTGTTATCATCATTTGTTTCCTTGTCATGCTGCTCAATGTTTGGTATGTGGCCAAGTGTTAGCATCATTTGTTTCCTTGTCAATGCCAGGGCAGATCTGAAATAGGAGACGTGGCTTGGAAAGATATGCGACGACTTACAAGATGGTTGACACGGGAAGCAAATATGTGTAACTGGACATCGACCGACCATTACACAGTCAGTTACACTGCCTTCACTGTGTGTGATCTTATGACTGTCGTTATTGTGTCCGGTTCTATGACCGGCCTCCCACGTGACTGGACCGCATTATCAACTTTACTATTGTCAGTGGCGTAGGAACGAAACTGCGTGGAAAGCTG